>NC_092091.1:20599571-20899571 GCF_045679555.1 Salvelinus alpinus
TGTGGAGGGCTGTGGATCGGGGTAGGTGTAGCCAGGTGGAAAGCATGGCCAGCCGTAGAAAAATGTTTATTGAAATTCTCAATTATAGTGGATTTATCAGTGGTGACAGAGTTTCCTATCCTCAGTGCAGTGGGAAGCTGGGAGGAGGTGCTCTTATTCTCCATGGACTTTACAGTGTCCCAGAACTTTTTTGAGTTTGTGCTACAGGATGCAAATTTCTGCTTGAAAAAGCTAGCCTTAGCTTTCCTAACTGCCTGTGTATATTTGTTCCTAACTTCCCTGGAAAGTTGCATATCACGGAGGCTATTCGATGCTAATGCAGAATACCACAGGAAATGTTTGTGCTGGTCAAGGGCAGTCAGGTCTGGAGAGAACCAAGGGCTATATCTGTTCCTGGTTAAAAAAAAATTGAATGGGGCATGCTTATTTAAGATGGTGAGGAAGGCACTTTTAAAGAATAACCAGGCATCCTCTACTGACGGGATGAGGTCAATATCCTTCCAGGATACTGAACTCGTGATACATTCTGTGTATAATACAGATGTGACAACTTTGTGGTTAGTTAAATGTAACTGCTGCAACCACCAGAAAGATGCCAGGTCGATTAGAAAGGCCTGCTTGCTGAAGTGTTTTAGGGAGCGTTTGACAGTGATGAGGGGTGGTCGTTTGACCGCTGACCCATTACGGATGCAGGCAATGAGGCAGTGGTCGTTGAGATCTTGGTTGAAAACAGCAGAGGTGTATTTGGAGGGCAAGTTGGTTAGGATGATATCTATGAGGGTGCCCGTGTTTACGGATTTGGGGTTGTACCTGGTGGGTTCATTGATAATTTGTGTGAGATTGAGGGCATCAAGCTTAGATTGTAGGATTGCATGCCACAGTTCCAATGATCCAGTGAACCATTGTATTTCTGTTCAATATTTTGTATCAAGACTGCCCAAATGTGCCTAATTTGTTTATTAATAACTTTTCATGTTCAAAACTGTGCACTCTCCTCAAACAATAGCATGGTATTCTTTCACTGTAATAGCTACTGTAAATTGGACAGTGCAGTTAGATTAACAAGAATTTAAGCTTTCTGCCAATATCAGATATGTCTATGTCCTGGGAAATGTTCTTGTTACTTAGAACCTCATGCTAATCGCATTAGCCTACGTTAGCTCAACAGTCCTGCAGGGGACCCACCTATCCTGAAGAGGTTTAATTACTTTTTCATTGACAAGATAAGCCAATTTAGGGATGACATGCCAGCAACAAAGGCTGACACTACACATCCAAGTGGCCTCCAACTGCTCTTAAACGCTAGTAAAACCAAATGCATGCTTTTCAACCGTTCGCTGCCCACACCCGCCCGCCCGACTAGCATCACCACCCTGGACGGTTCCAACCTAGAATATGTGGACAACTATAAATACCTAGGTGTCTGGCTAGACTGTAAACTCTCCTTCCAGTCTCATATCAAACATCTCCAATCGAAAATCAAATCTAGAATTGGCTTTCTATTTCGCAACAAAGCCTCCCTCACTCACGTCGAAAACTTACCCTAGTAAAACTGACTATCCTACCGATCCTCGACTTCGGCGATGTCATCTACAAAATAGCTTCCAATAGTCTACTCAGCAAACTGGAAGCAGTCTATCACAGTGCCATCCGTTTTGTTACCAAATCACCTTATACCACCCACCACTGCGACCTGTACGCTCTCGTTGGCTGGCCCTCACTACATATTCGTCGCCAGACCCACTGGCTCCAGGTCATCTATAAGTCTATGCTAGGTAAAGCTCCGCCTTATCTCAGTTCACTGGTCACGATAACAACACCCACCCGTAGCACACGTTCCAGCAGGTATATCTCACTGATCATCCCCAAAGCCAACACCTCATTTGCCCGCCTTTCCTTCCAGTTCTCTGCTGCCAGTGACTGGAACGATTTGCAAAAATCGCTGAAGTTGGAGACTTTTATTTCCCTCACTAACTTTAAACATCAGCTATCTGAGCAGCTAACCAATCGCTGCAGCTGTACATAGTCCATCTGTAAATTGTAAATTGCCCACCCAATCTACCTACCTCATCCCCATACTGTTTTTATTTTATTTACTTTTCTGGTAAATACCAGTATCTCTACTTGCACATCATCATATGTTCATTTATCCCTCCAGTGTTAATCTGCTAAATTGTAATTATTCGCTCCTATGGCCTATTTATTGCCTACCTCCTCATGCCTTTTGCACACACTGTATATAGACTTTCTTTTTTTCTACTGTGTCATTGACTTGTTTATTGTGTTATTGGCTTGTTTATTGTTTACTCCATGTGAACTCTGTGTTGTTGTCTGTGTCACACTGCGTTGCTTTATCTTGGCCAGGTCGCAGTTGTAAATGAGAACTTGTTCTCAACTAGCCTACCTGGTTAAATAAAGGTGAAATAAAAATAAATAAAAAAGTATATCGGACCAAATTATGAAAGGCAAGAATTGTACTTTTCAATTCCGTGAAGTCAGAGTGGAAGAGGTGAAAAAATTATTGTTGTCTATCAACAATGACAAGCCACCGGGGTCTGACAATCTGGAGGGAAAATTATTGAGGGTAATAGCAGACGATATTGCCACTCCTATTTGCCACATCTTAAATTTAAGCCTACTAGAAAGTGTGTGCCCTCAGGCCTGGAGGGAAGCTAAAGTCATTCCGCTACCCAAGAATAGTAAAGCCCCCTTTACTGGCTCAAATAGCCAACCAATAAGCCTGTTACCAACCCTTAGTAAAAAAATAAATAATGTGTTTGACCAGATACAATGCTATTTCACAGTAATCAAATTGACAACAGACTTTCAGCATGCTTATAGGGAAGGACACTCAACAAGCACAGCACTTACACAAATGACTGATGATTGGCTGAGAGGAATTGATGATAAAATGATTGTGGGGGCTGTCTTGTTAGACTTCAGTGCAGCTTTTGACATTATCGATCATAGTCTGGTGCTGTAAAAACGTATGTGTTTTGGCTTTACACTCCCTGCTATAATGTGGATAAAGAGTTACTTGTCTAACAGAACACATAGGGTGTTCTTTAATGGAAGCCTCTCAAACATAATCCAGGTAGAATCAGGAATTCCCCAGGCAGCTGTTTAGGCCCCTTGCTCCTTTCAATCTTTACTAACGACATGCCACTGACTTTGAGTAAAGCCAGAGGTTCTATGTATGCGGATGACTCAACACTGAAATGACTGCAACACTTTACAAAGAGTTGCAGTTAGTTTCAGAGTGGTTGGCAAGGAATAAGTTAGCCCTAAATATTTGTAAAACTGAAAGCATTGTATTTGGGACAAATCATTCACTAAACCCAAAACCTCAAATAAATCTTGTAATAAATAATGTGGAAATTGAGCAAGTTCAGATGACTAAACTGTTTGGAGAAACCCTGGATTGTAAACTGTCATGGTCAAAACACATTGATACAACAGTAGCTAAGATGGGAGAAGTATGTCCATAATAAAGCGCTGCTCTGCCTTCTTAACACTATCAACAAGGCAGGTCCTACAGGCCCTAGTTTTGTCGCATCTTGACTACTGTTCAGTCGTGTGGTAAGGTGCCACAAAAAAGGACTTAGGAAAATTGCAATTGATTCAGAACAGGGCAGCACGGATGTACACAGAGAGCTAACATTAATAATATGCATGTCAATCTCTCCTGGCTCAAAGTGGAGGAGAGATTGACTTCTTCACTACTTGTATTTGTGAGCTGTATTGACATGTTGTGATGCACTGAGCTGTCTGTTTGAACTACTGTTGCACAGCTCGGACACACATGCATACCCCACAAGACATGCCACCAGAGGTCTCTTCACAGTCCCCAAGTCTAGAACAGACTATGGGAGGCACACAGTACTACATAGAGCCATGACTACATGGAACTATATTCCACATCAAGTAACTGATGCAAGCAGTACAATTAGATTTGAAAAAAATGATTAAAAAAACCTTATGGAACAGCGGGGACTGTGAAGCAACACAAACATAGGCACAGACACATGCATACACGTGCACACATACACACACACGATAACATACGCACTACACACACACATACACATGGGTTTACTGTAGTACTGTAGATATGTGGTAGTGGTGGAGTAGGGGCCTGAGGGCACACAGTGTGTTGTGAAATCTGTGAATGTATTGTAATATTTAAAAAATTGTATAAACTTCCTTAATTTTGCTGGACCCCAGGAAGAGTAGCTGCCTTGGCAGCAGCTAATGGAGATCCATAATAAATACAAATACAAATACATTTCTCATTAATGAGAGGTCAGTAAAGTCCAGGTATGACTAGGTGAGATGAGGGGGAGAATACCAACTTCACATAGGAGATACATTTCAACAGAACTAGTGATACATTCTGTGTATAATGCAGATGTGACAACTTTGTGGTTAGTTAAATGTAACTGCTGCAACCACCAGAAAGATGCTTAGCCACATAACGGATTGGGGTAGGGGTCTCTATGAGTCACAGGCCAAGGTATGTTTTTTTGTCCCACTACATTGTCAGCTAACATCTTTTGTTGTTACCAACAGATGAGAACCAAGGTAGAATCAACATTATTTCAATACAACCACTGTGCATCTCAGTAGCTCCATCTTCATCGCTCACCTTTTGTACTGACATGACTGAGTGTCACTGACTGACTTGTTGAGTCTTCACCTTTGTGACATGACAAAGTAGCTTCCTCTCTAGAAAGCGTTTACAGGCATGTTCTTTGAGAAAAGAGCCCTGACCTAACAGAGTGACTAACATTATAAGGGGGAAGACGTGTAGCATATGTCTCAATTTCTGTCACAGAATAAAACAGTGACATCCCACTGGGCACAGAAGTCTATTTTTGATTTACATTTATTTCAGTTGCCAAATCAAATCAAATCAAAGTTTATTTGTCACATGCGCCGAATACAACAAGTGAAATGCTTACTTACAGGCTCTAATCAATAGTGCGAAAAAAAAGGTATGTGTGTGTGTGTGTAGGTAAGTAAAGAAATAAAACAACAGTAAAAAGACATTTGAAAATAACAGTAGCAAGGCTATATACAGACACCGGTTAGTCTGGCTTATTGAGGTAGTATGTACATGTAGATATGGTTAAAGTGACTATGCATATATGATGAACAGAGAGTAGCAGTAGCGTAAAAAGAGGGGTTGGCGGGTGGTGGGACACAATGCAGATTGCCCGGTTAGCCAATGTGTGGGAGCACTGGTTGGTCGGGCCAATTGAGGTAGTATGTACATGAATGTATAGTTAAAGTGACTATGCATATATGATAAACAGAGAGTAGCAGCAGCGTAAAAGAGGGGTTTGGGGGGGGCACACAATGCAAATAGTCCAGGTAACCATTTGGTTACCTGTTCAGGAGTCTTATGGCTTGGGGGTAAAAACTGTTGAGAAGCCTTTTTGTCCTAGACTTGGCACTCCGGTACCGCTTGCCATGCGGTAGTAGAGAGAACAGTCTATGACTGGGGTGGCTGGGGTCTTTGACAATTTTTTAGGGCCTTCCTCTGACACCGCCTGGTGTAGAGGTCCTGGATGGCAGGCAGCTTTGCCCCAGTGATGTAATGGGCCGTACCCACTAACCTCTGAAGTGCCTTGCGGTCGGAGGCCGAGCAATTGCCGTACCAGGCAGTGATGCAACTGGTTAGGATGCTCTCGATGTTGCAGCTGTAGAACCTTTTGAGGATCTCAGGACCCATACCAAATCTTTTTAGTTTCCTGAGGGGGAATAGGCTTTGTCGTGCCATCTTCACGACTGTCTTGGTGTGTTTGGACCATTCTTGTTTGTTATTGATGTGGACACCAAGGAACTTGAAGCTCTCAACCTGCTACACTACAGCCCCATCGATAAGAATGGGGGCGTGCTCGTCGCTCCTTTTCCTGTAGTCCACAATCATCTCCATCTGACCTCCTCCCTATAGGCTGTCTCGTCGTTGTCGGTGATCAGGCCTACCACTGTTGTGTCGTCTGCAAACTTAATGATGGTGTTGGAGTCGTGCCTGGCCATGCAGTCATGGGTGAACAGAGAGTACAGGAGAGGACGGAGCACGCACCCCTGGGGAGCTCCAGGATTGAGGATCAGCGTGGAAAATGTGTTGCTACCTACCCTCACCACCTGGGGGCGGCCCATCAGGAAGTCCAGGATCCAGTTGCAGAGGGAGGTGTTTCGTCCCAGGTTCATTAGCTTAGTGAGGAGCTTTGAGGGTACTATGGTGTTGAACGCTGAGCTGTAGTCAATGAATAGCATTCTCACATAGGTGTTCCTTTTGTCCAGGTGGGAAAGGGCAGTGTGGAGTGCAATAGAGATTGCATCATCTGTGGATCTGTTTGGACGGTATGCAAATTGGAGTGGGTCTATGGTTTCTGGGATAATGGTGTTGATGTGAGCCATTACCAGCCTTTCAAAGCACTTCATGGCTACGGACGTGAGTGCTACGGGTCTGTAGTCATTTAGGCAGGTTGCCTTTGTGTTCTTGGGCACAGGGACTATGGTGGTCTGCTTGAAACATGTTGGTATTACAGACTCAATCAGGGAAATGTTGAAAATGTCAGTGAAGACACCTGCCAGTTTGTCAGCACATGCCTGGCGCACACGTCCTGGTAATCCGTCTGGCCCCGCAGCCTTGTGTATGTCGACCTGTTTAAAGGTCTTACTCACGTCGGCTACGGAGAGCGTGATCACACAGTTGTCCGGGAACAGCTGATGCTCTCATGCATGCCTCAGTGTTGTTTGCCTCGAAGTGAGCATAGAAGTGATTTAGCTCGTCTGGTAGGCTCATGTCACTGGGCTGCTCGCGGCTGTGCTTCCCTTTGTAGTCTGTAATAGTTTGCAAGCCCTGCCCCATCCGACGAGCATCGGAGCCGGTGTAGTATGATTCAATCTTAGCCCTGTATTGACACTTTGCCTGTTTGATGGTTCGTCGCAGGGCATAGCGGGATTTTTTGTAAGCTTCCGGGTTAGAGTCCCGCACCTTGAAAGCAGCAGCTCTACCCTTTAGCTCAGTGCGAATGTTGCCTGTAATCCATGGCTTCTGGTTGGGGTATGTACGTACAGTCACTGTGGGGACGATGTCCTCGATGCACTTATTGATAAAGCCAGTGACTGATGTGGTGTATTCCTCAATGTCATCGGAAGAATCCCGGAACATGTTCCAGTCTGTGATAGCAAAACAGTCCTGGTGTTTAGCATCTGCTTCATCTGACCAGTTTTTTATAGACCGAGTCACTGGTGCTTCCTGCTTTAATTTTTGCTTGTAAGCAGGAATCAGGAGGATAGAGTTGTGGTCGGATATACCAAATGGAGGGCGAGGGAGAGCTTTGTACGCGTCTCTGTGTGTGGAGTACAGGTGATCTAGAAAAAAAAAATCCCTCTGGTTGCACATTTAACATGTTGATGGAGAGTTGGTAGAACTGATTTAAGTTTCCCTGCATTAAAGTCTCCGGCCACTAGGAGCACCGCCTCTGGGTGAGTGGTTGTCTGTTTGCTTATTTCCTTATACAGCTGACTGAGTGCGGTCTTAGTGCCAGCATCTGTTTGTGGTGGTAAATAAACAGCCACGAAAAGTATAGCTGAGAACTCTCTAGGCAAGTAGTGTGGCCTGCAATTTCTCACAATATACTCTACTTCAGGCGAGCAAAATGTAGAGACTTCCTTAGATTTCGTGCACCAGCTGTTGTTTATAAATATGCACAGACCGCTCCCCCTCGTCTTACCGGAGTGTGCTGTTCTATCCTGCCGGTGCAGCGTATATCCCGCTAGCTGAATATCCATATCGTCATTCAGCCACGATTCCGTGAAACATAGGATTGTCATTCAACTAACGTGAATTCAATATTAAATCAACATTGGATTTAGGTAAAAAGTTGGATGAAGAAAATACTGAGTTACCTTATGTTGATGACTTTTTGAAAATCCAATTAGTTTTCCATGTTGATTCATCGGCATCACATAGAAATGTTTTGTTGAAATGACATGGAAACAACATTGATTCAACCAGTTTTTGCCCAGTGGGATGGGATGAGAAGGTTTGACTGAAGCCATTATTCTGATAGAGGGACAATGAACGTTTTCTTTAAATTGCAGGACAGTAACATTTAATACAGAACACCATACTTTGATCTGGTTGGAAAATAAAGCAATTTGAAAAGTATTTCACATGCATTGTTTACTTTAAGGTTAAACAGTCCATGTTCAAAATGACCCTCAAAATTAACATTATCATGAATTCGACTTTTTCCTCTTTGATAGCTACTGGCAAGACGAGTCAATTGAGATGTGGCATTTTGATGATCGAGACATGGTGGATAAAATGTATTGTTAGCAAGTAAAGTTAGCAAAGCCAGGAATCTTATCCTGGTTTCACATTGTTTCCACGTAATTTAAACAAAATTATTCTTGTGATGAAGTTGATTGGATTTGCAAAAAATCATCAACGTAAGGGAATTTCGTATTTTTTTCACCCAACTTTGAACCTAAATCCAATGTCATGGTGACATTTTTTGTTGATTTCATGTTGAATTCATGTTAGTTGAATGACAACTCAACCAAATGTAAATCTAAAATAGACCTCTGTGCCCAGTGGGATGTCACTGTTTTATTTTGTGACAGAAATTGAGACATAGGCTACAGTAAGAAGCCTTAGAAGGTTGTTCATGGGGTCTTAAAAGACAAACAACTTGGCCTGTGACTTATAGAGACCCCAACTCCATTCCGTTATGTGGCTAAGCGTCTTTCTGGTGGTTATAGCAGTTACACGCAACTAACCACGAAGTTGTCACATCTGTATTATACACAGAATGTATCACTAGTTCTGTTGAAGTTAATCTCCTTCCATGTCGCGTTGGTATTCTCCCCCACGTCTCACTTAGTCATACTTGGACTTCTATGACTTCTCATTAATGGGAAATGTGCTACCATAATGTACTAGAATCTTTCTTGTACCTTTGTCACCTTAAGTAGTAGGTCTTAGCAAGATAGCATCCAGATTTTGTCATTCAATCTTTTAGACAATTGAGTAAGGTATACTTGGTTGGTGGCAATTCAGTTTCAAAGGATCCTGATGGTTTTAAAATCGGTCAAACTGATGACATTGGATATTTTGCACAAGTCCAATGTTACTACCGTTTTGGAGTTATTGAGTTTTCTCTCGGGTTCGTAAACGACACAGACAACTTGTTAACTAGTTGTTAACTAACTCAAAAAAATACAAATAAACCTTGAATGAGAAGGTGTGTCCAAACTTTTGACTGGTACTGTATATACACATACATATATATATATAAACATCTTTAAAAAAGAAAAACCCTGGAATGAGTAGGTGTGTCCAAACTTTTGACTGGTACTGTAAGTATTCAGACCCTTTACTCAGTACTTTGTTGAAGCACCTTTGGCACCAATTTCAGCCTCGAGTGTTCTTGGGTATGACGCAACAAGTTCGTTACACCTGTATTTGGGGAGTTTCTCCCATTCTTCTCTGCAGATCCTTTCAAACTTTGTCCGGTTGGATGGAGAGCATTGCTGCACAGCTACTTTCAGGTCTCTCCAGAGATGTTCAATCGGGTTCAAGTCCGGGCTCTGGCTGGGAAACTCAAGAACATTCAGAGACTTGTCCCGAAGCCACTCCTGCCTTGTCTTGGCTGTGTGCTTAGGGTTATTGTCCTGTTGGAAGGTGAACCTTTCCCCCAGTCTGAGGTCCTGAGCGGTCTGTACCAGGTTTTCATCAAGGATCTCTCTGAACTTTGCTCCGCTCATCTTTCCCTTGATCCTGAGTATTCTCTCAGTCCCTGCCGCTGAAAAACATTCCCACAGCATGACACTGCCACCACCATGCTTCAGTGTAGGGATGGTGCCAGGTTTCCTCCAGTCGTGACGCTTGGCATTCAGGCCAAAGAGTTCAATCTTGCTTTCATCAGACCAGAGAATCTTGTTTCTCATGGTCTTAGAGTCCTTTAGGTGCCTTTTGGCAAACTCCAAGTGGGCTGTCATGTGCCTATTACTGAGGAGTGGCTTCCGTCTGGCCTCTCTCTTCCGTCACCTCCCTGACCAAGGCCCTTCTCCCCCGATTGATATTTTTGGCCAGGAGGCTAGCTCTAGGAAGAGTCTTGGTGGTTCCAAACGTCTTCAATTTAAGAATGATGGAGGCCACTATGTTCTTGGGGACCTTCAATGCTGCAGACATTTTTTGGTACCCTTTCCCAGATCTGTGCCTCGACACAATCCTGTCTTGGAGCTCTACGGATAATTCCTTCAACCTCATGGCTTGGTTTTTGCTCTGACTTGCACTGTCAACTGTGGAACCTTATATAGACAGGTGTGTGTCTTTCCAAATCATATCTAATCAATTGAATTTAACACAGGTGGACTCCAAGTTGTAGAAACATCTCAAGGGTGATCAATGGAAACTGTATGCACCTGAGCTAATTTCGAGTCTCAGATCAACAGGTCTGAATTCTTATGTAAATAAGGTATTTCAGTTGTTTTTTATATACACTGCTCAAAAAAATAAAGGGAACACTTAAACAACACAATGTAACTCCAAGTCCATCACACTTCTGTGAAATCAAACTGTCCACTTAGGAAGCAACACTGATTGACAATAAATTTCACATGCTGTTGTGCAAATGGAATAGACAACAGGTGGAAATTATAGGCAATTAGCAAGACACCCCCAATAAAGGAGTGGTTCTGCAGGTGGTGACCACAGACCATTTCTCAGTTCCTATGCTTCCTGGCTGATGTTTTGGTCACTTTTGAATGCTGGCTGTGCTTTCACTCTAGTGGTAGCATGAGACGGAGTCTACAACCCACACAAGTGGCTCAGGTAGTGCAGCTCATCCAGGATGGCACATCAATGCGAGCTGTGGCAAGAAGGTTTGCTGTGTCTGTCAGCGTAGTGTCCAGAGCATGGAGGCGCTACCAGGAGACAGGCCAGTACATCAGGAGACGTGGAGGAGGCCGTATGAGGGCAACAACCCAGCAGCAGGACCGCTACCTCCGCCTTTGTGCAAGGAGGAGCACTGCCAGAGCCCTGCAAATGACCTCCAGCAGGCCACAAATGTGCATGTGTCTGCTCAAACGGTCAGAAACAGACTCCATGAGGGTGGTATGAGGGCCCGACGTCCACAGGTGGGGGTTGTGCTTACAGCCCAACACCGTGCAGGACGTTTGGCATTTGCCAAAGAACACCAAGATTGGCAAATTCGCCAATGGCGCCCTGTGCTCTTCACAGATGAAAGCAGGTTCACACTGAGCACATGTGACAGACGTGACAGAGTCAGGAGACGCCGTGGAGAACGTTCTGCTGCCTGCAACATCCTCCAGCATGACCGGTTTGGCGGTGGGTCAGTCATGGTGTGGGGTGGCATTTCTTTGGGGGGCCGCACAGCCCTCCAT
The DNA here is from genome assembly GCF_045679555.1 of Salvelinus alpinus. Classification (NCBI taxonomy): domain Eukaryota; kingdom Metazoa; phylum Chordata; class Actinopteri; order Salmoniformes; family Salmonidae; genus Salvelinus; species Salvelinus alpinus. The sequence goes on from NC_092091.1 coordinate 20,610,999, forward strand.
GTGCTCGCCAGAGGTAGCCTGACTGCCATTAGGTACCGAGATGAGATCCTCAGACCCCTTGTGAGACCATATGCTGGTGCGGTTGGCCCTGGGTTCCTCCTAATGCAAGACAATGCTAGACCTCATGTGGCTGGAGTGTGTCAGCAGTTCCTGCAAGAGGAAGGCATTGATGCTATGGACTGGCCCGCCCGTTCCCCAGACCTGAATCCAATTGAGCACCTCTGGGACATCATGTCTCGCTCCATCCACCAACGCCACGTTGCACCACAGACTGTCCAGGAGTTGGCGGATGCTTTAGTCCAGGTCTGGGAGGAGATCCCTCAGGAGACCATCCGCCACCTCATCAGGAGCATGCCCAGGCGTTGTAAGGAGGTCATACAGGCACGTGGAGGCCACACACACTACTGAGCCTCATTTTGACTTGTTTTAAGGACATTACATCAAAGTTGGATCAGCCTGTAGTGTGGTTTTCCACTTTAATTTTGAGTGTGACTCCAAATCCAGACCTCCATGGGTTGATAAATTTGATTTCCATTGATAATTTTTGTGTGATTTTGTTGTCAGCACATTCAACTATGTAAAGAAAAAAGTATTTAATAAGAATATTTCATTCATTCATTCAGATCTAGGATGTGTTATTTTAGTGTTCCCTTTATTTTTTTGAGCAGTGTATAAACATTTGCACACAAAAAAACCTACTTGATTCCACTTTGTCATTATGGGGTATTGTGTGTAGATTGTTGATTACAAAAATGTATTTAATCCATTTTATAATAAGGCTGTAACGTAACAAAATGTGGAAAAAGTCAAGCGGTTTACTTTCCGAAGCACTGTATATGTTACAAACAAGGTGCTTAATTGAATTGGGGTATTTTTTTATATAAAACATACAGTAATATACAAAATTCTCCCAACATTTGCAGAACAATGTAAACAACATCAATTTAATCTTTAGGATGCTGAAACGCAGGAATGTTTATCATATTGTTATTTTTCCCAGAACACAAAAGTAGTTATTTTATTATTAGTATTCAATGAAGGTCTGATGCTAAATGTGCAGTGCATTCAGGTCCAGGATCAGTTGCCAAAAGGTGTTGAACATTGCAGATAGAAATGCAATGAAGAGCTGACATGATTCTTTGTTCTACATGTTGTTGTACTTATATTCAGAATGAAGTGAACGTCTCTCCAGTGACAATGGTGTAGATTACGCTTCTTCCAGCAGAGGGCTGCAAGGTAAACTATTGGGACTGTTGGCAATGGGGCATTGAGTGAGGGAACGATCTATGGAGCCAGTGTACTAGAGTGACATATTGCCATACCACAGACAGACAGGCAGATGTTGATATTAACTTTAAATCAGCCTGATGACGGATCAGAAATTAGTGTGTAAAGGATGTCACGCTGCTTGCTTAGCAAGTACCACTTTCTCACGATTTGGTCCATACCTGGCGCAAACTCAGGACCTCTGCCTTGCTAGCACATGTGACCGTCCTCCTGAAAAGTCAGCGCCGTGCGAAATGCTAGTTTTTCACTGCCGCAAATCGGGACACTTCAGGCTGAGAAGTAAGTTTCACACATCCCGTGCTACGTTAGCACCCTAAATCCCAATACGAATTTTCTCCTGTAGTGTGGATAGAGAATAATGATTATGTGTTAGGCAGCTGCACAGTGCTAATACGGATGTTGACTACAGTATGTGCTAGGAACCTGCACAAAGTGCTAAGAGGGATGATTAAACAGTTTTGCCTATTACTGGTTCAAAAAACCTTAGCAATAACTGCTCTTCCAAAATATACAAAATACTGCTATCATAATCAAATACACGTTTTACAAATATTCAAGGAACAGTGTAATCTTCACATCGTTTCTGATCCTATTCTAATTCATCTGCAGAAAGCAAATGATGTCAGCCCTTGTGATTGGGCACGGAAGGCCCTCTAGCACAGTCTGGCTCCATTCCATTGTGACCTCTCTTCCAGCATCCAAGGTCTCTGTCACATTAGCATTTTCCTGCATATCTCTGAGACTTGGGTCCTGATGAGAAACACTGTCACTGCTGGTCACCAGGCTTCCCACTGCTTTCCTAAGCCTAAAAGAGGAAACTGATCAAATACACTGCACGCTTGCCCTTTATAAGTTGTTTAGAAAGCACAGAAAGGGCAAATCTCTGTGCCAGGCAATCTGTGTCTGATAATAATTAAATTACTGGGTATTAACAGTTAGGAAATTATACTTAGAATTATCCACATAAAATCTGACTTACAACACATTATGAACAACCACAATAGCTTTTAAAGATTACAAAATGCACTGGGGGTACAAAACATTAAGAACACATGCCTAATATTGAGTTGCAATCAGACAATGACGAATTAACAAAGGTTATATAGCAAGTCATTTAGAAAATGAGACAACAAATCTGAACACCCAACAACAACAACAATATACATACACAAAACGTTTTGTATACTTTTTCAGATGGGGTGCAGTCTGAGGGCATGTCACTATTGCTAAATACACCACCACGAGGGTATCTGATCCCATAGGAAATTGTGTCTGGTTTTGTTTGTGATCACTCACCTGTACACCAGGTTTATATATTTTTCACTTCGTCATTCAGGGTACTTTACGTAACAAATCCATTTGAAAAATGAAACTAGTCAAATGTGTAGCAGCATTTAATGCTGTTGAATGACAGATGAGGTTGGAAGTCTCCTGTAATGTAGTTTGCATTTGGAGTCATTCTGTATGGTTATAGCTTGGGAGTGTACAATATAAAATACTGTTAAGCAGTGCTTCATTTGAGCGAGGCGGCACCTCTCAGTTTTTGACTGCTTCTTTCCAGAACCCATTTGTCAGGATCCGGTACCTCTCATGGCATGACAAATAATTTTCACTGTTTGAAATGTAAAAATCCTAATAAAAGCTATCAGAGTTAGTTCAAGTTCTCCTTTGTAATTCTCCTGGCTGCCCCCTGAAAAACATCATGTTAAAACGTGCCTAATATTCCAAGAATTGATTTGTGTTGGCCAGCGCGGGTTTCTGGTTTGCGCAACACTGTAACCTTTATACACCAACGCATGGCCATAGCTGCGGTGAGAGAGAGAAGACAGCCTCTATCCTTCACATAACTAGAATGAGATTCACTTTCTATGAGCTCTCTTCCTCTCTCTGTTCTGATAGACATGAGCCTGCAACTCTCATCTCTCCAGAGTTGCACTTCATCATTTATTTCCTTATAGAATCATAGACGCAGGAGGGGTGCTGAAGGTGCCACAGCACCCATGATGAATTCAAATACATTTGCCAAAGTAATAGAATTACTTCCGTGTTCAGAAAGAAATGACATAATTCTGAATACTACATCAGGAGTTGGACTATAATTTAGCCACAGAGAATCAATATATATATATATTTTTTTTTAAATAGCCTTGCTGTGGATTGTGTGTAGCCCAATCACAAGGCATACTGACAGTCAGGAACACATGGCAAATCTGTCAGTGAACAGCATGCAGCCAAAACAGGCCTTTCGCAATATTTAAAATGAAATTGCGAGACAACACAGGTTGGAAATCAAATGGATCCTGCCGAAAAGACAATACTAATCTGATTGTAGGCTACCAAGTTATCAACTTCCAAATAGGCCTATTGAGCGAACAGCATTGTCTTACAAAGTAAAACAAGAGAGCGACAAGCTTTTGTCACGAACGCATCGGCCATCTCCATGAGTGAGCTGCTCATCATTAGGTGAGTCAGTGAAACTGGAAACCTTTTTAGGACTATAATTTCCTCCTCATATTGTACAATATGTGTCTCCACACATCTAGGCCTAGGCTAGTGATGGATTCAAGACAAGGTCGTTTTTATTGATATCAGATTCTCAGTTTGTCAGTGTCAAAGTAGCCTGACAATTTAATAATTTGTGAGGTATAAAAAATATTCTGCTCGTCTCCAGTCATCTAAAATGATGTAGAATTGCATGAAATATAAAAGGCCACATTTTTCCCGGACCCTAGACTACAAATGTTTGCCCCATGTGTGCAACTTCTACAAGCGCCTCTACTATACTGCTCTATGCCAGGAAGCAAAAGCGGTGATAATGCATGCAATGCTTTAATATAAAGGTCATTTTTTCCATGCATTCACCATACCTCAGAGCCCCAGGTCACCCTCCCTTTTTAAGAACCTTAAAAGGGGAGGGTGCACTGCAGAGAGACAGATGGAGCTGTGCAGGGGTGTTGTGTTTTGAATCTTAACAGTCAATAGGATTTAGTGACATCTTTAACTATCATCCAGACTCCTCTGCACAAGATAAACCACAATACACAAATAGCAAATGAGAAAAAATGTGTCTGTACCAAATCCATTTACCTATTTACTTTTTGTTGATACAGACATTTACAAATACAAAACAAAGTTTTAGTACATTGTCTTAGATCACCTAATGTGTTTATTTCTGAACCAATAGGGATCCGAATCATAAAGCCCAAAGTTATTATTGTGTCCCCATCTGAGTCTACTAGTAAACAGAGTGACCCGTTTTCTGACTCAAATCATCTTCATGTTGAACTTGCGGGCCCCTCCTTGTCCGCCGCTGGCTGCAGGGCCGTCCACCTTTCTGAAAGAGTACTCAACTGAGAAGTTATTCTTGTGCTGTCCCCGGCCCTGGCTCCATGCGAACAGCATCAGGAAACAGAAAACCACCACGCCAAGGAACAAGCAACACCCCATGGCTGTGGATATCAGGATTGTCTTGAGGTCCAAGGTGAACTTGAGGAAGACCTTGGTGTCGTTCAGATTGGTCTCGTTGAGGTCACCTGTGTAGTATGTGCGGTTGGCCATGAGTGCAGCGTCCAGAGGCAGTGCGCTCACGGTCAGCGTGGCAAAGTAGGTGGCATTGCCCCCGGCGTTGCTGGCAATGCAGATGTAGGTGCCGGTGTCGGTCAGCTGGGCGTAGCGGATCTCCAGCGTTCCCTCGGGTAGGACGGTGACACGTCCAGTACTCTTGGTAGTGATCCGGCGGCGCTGGGGAGATACCCAGAAGATGATAGGTGTGGGCTCACCCTCCGCCCGGCACACAAAAGACACTACCTGGCCCTCCCTGGCAGTCACTGGCTGCAGCTTCCTGTTGCGTATCTTGGGCTTCTGGCAGGTAAAGTGGTCGAAGAGGGCAGAGTCTGAGAATGCGCTGAGGGCCCTGCCCTGCACCTCCATGGGGTCCGCACACACTGGGGACTTCCCTTCAAAGTTGAGGGTCTTCCTGCGCTGGAGGATCCAGAGCAGGCGGCAGTCGCAGGACAGAGGGTTCCCATCCACACGCAGCGTCTCCAGGGTATTGACGGACTGGAAGGCGCCCTCCTCCAGGGTTACCAGGGCGTTAGTGGACAGGTTGAGCAGGCGGATCTGCCGAAGGCCGCCGAGGGCATACGGCTGCACCGTCATCAGGTTGGTGTTGACCAGGTGCAGCTCCTTCAGACGGACCAAGTCCCTCAGGGCCCAGGACTCCAGCACGGAGATGGGGTTGTATGAGAGATTGAGGCTGATGAGGTGGGGCAGGCTGCGCAGGGCGGCCGTGGGCACGGAGGTGATGTTGGTGTTTGTGATCGACAGCCAGGACAGGTTAAGGCCCTGGAGGCTGTGGGGGGAGATGTGCTCCAGGAAAGGCCAGTGGTCGATCTCCAGCCCCCGCAGCCCCCCCAGTTTACGGAAGTTCCGGTCCTCCAGGGAGGAGATGCTGAGGTAGCGCAGGCGCAGAGTGACCAGGCTGCGGAGGTAGGACAGAGACTGGCTGGAGATGGAGGTCAGGTTACACCTCTCAATGGTGAGCTCCCTCAGACCCACCAGGCCCAGGAAGGCCTTGTTGGAGATGTAGACCAGGTCGTTGTCGCCAACCTCCAGGTTCCTCAGGCTCTTCAGGTCCTGGAAGGTGAAGTCCAACAGGATGACAATCTTGTTCCCGCTCAGGTCCAGTGTGGTGAGGTTGGTGAGGCGTGAGAAGGCGCCCATGGGGACCAGTTTGAGCTGATTCCCCCTCAGCGACAGCACCCTCAGGCTCTGCAGGCTGGAGAAAGCGTTGGGCTCCAGGACGGTGATGATGTTCTCACTCAGGTCCAGCTCCTCCAGCCGAGGGAAGGAGAGGAGGTCGCCATGCTCCACCCAGCGAAGCCTGTTCCCACTCAGGTCCAGCAGACGTGTGTCCGAGGAGATGCCGTCTGGGAAGGCAGACAGGCGCTTGCCCTGGCATGCCACAGACTTGAGCTTGGCCATGCACTCACAGCGCTGGGGACAGCCTTGGCTCTGAGTGGAGGCCACAGTAGTCAGCAGCAACAGTAGCAGGCCAGGCCACCCCAGGCCTGGAACGGCTGCCATGCCCCCTCTCTACCTTTGCACCGCTGGGGCTGGATCACTGCACCAGACACCTGTCCACAGAGACCAAGAGAGAGAATGAAACAGACAAAGACAAATCAGTGCATGTATATTCCCTCCAACAGTTGAGATCAAACACTGTAAATTAGTAGAATTACATTTACTGGTATTTAATTAACTTCGCACTGAAGTACAATTACAGCTAGTGCTCTGTGTCAAGTCTCAGAGAGTTACACACCATGGGAAACCCGGCCTGAGTTTCCAGTAAATTATTATTCTGTTTAGAGGAATGACCCCAGAAGATAATGAGTGAAAAGTTAATTTACTCATCATGAATAGGTCAGAAACAATGGTGTGATCTAAAGATCACACCAAGACTCTGTCTAACTGACTCATACCCTGTTTGTCAAGCCTCCATGCTCCAACATCAACCAATACCGCTGGGCAGAAAATCTAGTGTTCAATCCGGGAGCGAGTGTTATAGTGTTCAAATGACTCTTTAGTGTAGCTCTCAGGCAAGGTCACCCATCACACAAGGCTACGACCCAGCGCACAACACTATAATACTTCCATTACATCTCCATATTGTCTCTCTGAAGCTTGAAAGAACTCTGCCTGGATCTCATATAACAGACCACTCCACAGGATAATGACCACCTGCATCAGACCGTTAATCCCTTCCTCAATCCATCATTTTCTCCAGTTTATACCTTTGACATGAAACATCCCAGGATTAACGTGTTCCATAACATCATATTCATTAAATGGTGGGCTTACGGAGGAGTAAATGTATTAAAACCCCATGAGACCTGTCACTCCCATTAGTTCATGCATGAGGAAGTCCCCAAGCCATGTGTTCTGTGTGTCACCTGAGCACACAGATACTCTACTTACTACAGTCCATAAATGAACGCAGTGAAATCATGAACAGAGGAGCATGCCCTAGAATGGTTAAACATAGCAACGCCTCATGAAATATGCACTCAACACAGTGTGCCATAAATGTATGAATCAATTAGACAGAAATGCTGCTAAAGATTCAGATTAATGTAATTTCCTTTGGGGGATTATTAGTAAGAATTCTGAGAACTCTAACACTGTGTTATAGTCTCCTCCCCTCTGACACAATATTGTATGCACACACCCAACCCCCTCACACCTTCACACACACAACACAGGGTGTGATCAGAGAGGACCAGTGACACTCGAGAGGAAACAGAAAATGTGTGAAGATTTTCAACTCCCACGGATGATTTAATCATTCTTTTCATGTTCCTAAAATCTACACGCTCTGATTTAAATTGATCTTGAGACATAGGAATAAGTATACCCATTAGTCGACCTGTCACAGCCTAAAACTAGCTGATAATAATGTCTTCTGATCAGTTTAAGGGATAAATGCATTCGTACAGTACAGCTTTGAAGAGACACAGGAAATGCATGCGAGGCATATTTCTGAAATGCAAATGCTATCGATTTCAAGGATTTATTTTGCCAGGCTTAAGGACCACACAACGCAATCTAATTGCTCTTTAAATGTTACAGTATCTTCCTGGAAAGCCCATACAAGGTACTTTTGAGCAAAATAAAATGATGGCCTCCTTGATGGTCTTGTTAGCATATCTGTCTATGTGCCCTGTGTGATTTTCAAATTCATCAAATTTAAGCTGCAGCGGTATTGAATGAACAATAGGAGTGTAATATCATATGGCAATTCCCCAGGCATGGGTCGATGTAAAAACGAATGAATAATATATTAAGTCATTGTACTTATGGGGGGCACACAGCCAAGAACAATAGTTCTCCCATTTCTCCTACAGAGACCATACTATACAGTACAGCGCCAGCCAGATAAACACAGACCGTGGAGTGGGTGGATACAGTGACCCTGAACTCATCAGTTCTCTGGCCGGAGCGAATTACGTAGCAGCCCCCGAAAACACCCAGAGAGACTCTGGCAAAGTGTGGCTTTTCAGCTCCAAAGTACCAAGCACAGGTTAGCAACAGAGACAGATTTCGAATATAGAGGGGGTTGTGTTGCACCCCTCTATCTTTGCAACACTATATCCACCTCAGCCTCATTTGTCCGCTTCTCCTCGTTCACCTGTGTTTGCATATCAGCTATTAGCGGACAAAGTGGATGGCAAATTAAGAAAATGTGTAGATGAGAGAGGCCATTTACCAAATGATGTCTGTCCTTATTTACAGATACCAATTCAGAGTTATGGAGTTGAAGGGCTGACCTGAGGGCCTGTAATGTGAGACCACATGATGAAACATGAGGGACATGAAGAGAGGACATGGCAAGAGGGCGCTGCAGAAGTTCTGCCAAACAAGGCAAACGTAAACATGTCGTCCCCCATGAATGATTGAGTGCATTTGGAAAATGTAGTGGAGTAAAAGTTGTCAAAAATATAAATAGTCAAGTAAAGTACAGAGACACACAAAAAACGACTTAAGTAGTACTTTAAAATATTTTTACTTAAGTACTTTGCACCACTGCTTATTACTATAGCTCCCGTCTTGAGCCAATCAGTGTAATTGTAAATGCCAGTGCTGTCTGAGATATCGCGTGACTATCGTACTAACGGACGGAGACAGATCCACAGTCCCCTTCCTGATTCCATCGTGGGGGACAATCGAGCACATTACTCACGATGGGTTGGTGAGCCCCCTGTAATGTATTGTAATGCATGCAGCATCAAGCCTCTCCACAGGAGAACAGAGGTGTTTGTTTAAGTAACCATGGACTCTAATCCATGAAAATGTTGAATGATAAGGTGTTTACAAACATTTCCAACCCATTCGATATCTCAAACCTAACAAAACAGAGATTTTGATAGGATCAATGTAGTTCAATCACAATGTTCTTTCTCTCAATATATCTCTCAAACGTCAGCAATTGTTGTTGTGACACTGGGTTGAATTGGCTGTGTCTACAATAGGTTAAATTGCCGGAGTGATGATGCTATGTGGGTGTTGGATACTACTTAGAGGTAGCAAGGAAGAGGTGTGGGTGTGTGTAGCGCTCTCCAGCAGGCAGCACATCATCTATTCTCTCCAGCAGGCAGCACATCATCTATTCTCTCCAGCAGGCAGCACATCATCTATTCTCTCCAGCAGGCAGCACATCATCTATTCTCTCCAGCAGGCAGCACATCATCTAATCTCTCCAGCAGGCAGCACATCATCTATTCTCTCCAGCAGGCAGCACATCATCTAATCTCTCCAGCAGGCAGCACATCATCTAATCTCTCCAGCATTTCCACTGCAAGTGATGGACTTGCATCGATTTCAGCTCCACCACCATACCCACTCACACTTTACATAAACATGTCCTCCTCAGTCTAAAACACAGTACTCCTCTCTGAGGTTCCATCATCAGAAGTAGTAATACCCAGCCAGCATGGGGAAGCCCGGGGGCACCTGGCATAGTAGGCCAGCATGAAGATTGATTCTCTGGATGGGCTCTATTTCCCAGACTTTCCCTCTACCTTCCACCTCATAGTCCTATGATGGATCACTGCTGCACTACCAGCCTGGGCCTTGGGCCCTCCACAGGAGGCAAGGACACGCAGCCACCACTGGAGGACAGCAGGCCAGGAGTGGTATGGGGAACCACTGTGGACATTATGGTGACAGGGCAGGTCGGAGAAGATGGACAAGGAGGTAAATAGCACACGTAAGTGTGTTTTTGTCCTCAGGCAATATGCAAAGTACTGTGACTGATGATGGCTGCTGTCTGCTCTTTATAATGGATGTCATATTATGTTCATGTGTTCTTCAGGCTTTATAGAGGAACTAAGAGGTACTGTATAGAGGCTTTATAGAGGGAATAAGAGGTACTGTATAGAGGCTTTATAGAGGAACTAAGAGGTACTGTATAGAGGCTTTATAGAGGAACTAAGAGGTACTGTATAGAGGCTTTATAGAGGGACTAAGAGGTACTGTATAGAGGCTTGATAGAGGAACTAAGAGAAACTGTATAGAGGCTTTATAGAGGAACTAAGAGGTACTGTATAGAGGCTTTATAGAGGGACTAAGAGGTACTGTATAGAGGCTTTATAGAGGGACTAAGAGGTACTGTATAGAGGCTTTATAGAGGGACTAAGCAGTACTGTATAGAGGCTTTATAGAGGAACTAAGAGGTACTGTATAGAGGCTTTATAGAGGAACTAAGAGGTACTGTATAGAGGCTTTATAGAGGGACTAAGAGGTACTGTATAGAGGCTTTATAGAGGAACTAAGAGGTACTGTATAGAGGCTTTATAGAGGGACTAAGAGGTACTGTATAGAGGCTTTATAGAGGGACTAAGCAGTACTGTATAGAGGCTTTATAGAGGGACTAAGGTACTGTATAGAGACTTTATAGAGGGACTAAGAGGTACTGTATAGAGGCTTTATAGAGGGACTAAGAGGTACTGTATAGAGGCTTTATAGAGGGACTAAGCAGTACTGTTTAAAGGCTTTATAGAGGGACTAAGAGGTACTGTATAGAGGCTTTATAGAGGGACTAAGTGGTACTGTATAGAGGCTTTATAGAGGGACTAAGAGGTACTGTATAGAGGAACTAAGAGGTACTGTATAGAGGCTTTGCTTTATAGAGGAACTAAGAGGTACTGTATAGAGGCTTTATAGAGGGACTAAGATGTACTGTATAGAGGCTTTATAGAGGGACTAAGATGCACTGTATAGAGGCTTTATAGAGGGATAGAGTAGTACAACATCCTTCAATTGAAGCAGCTGGAAACAAAATGAAAGTGGCCACATCTCTCACAAAAATGGATCAAGAATGATATCAAGGATAATTATAAGGGAACAGGAGAACATCTAAATTGCCTACAATAATTACAATGCATTTTTAAGCACCAAATTGAGGAAATGTCTGATTTTCAAGGTAGGCCTTTCCAATACTTGAATTTCTGAGCTCCACATTCAAGTTCAAGTAAAGCAGGCAACTTCAAGCCCCTTATATTGTTTCAAATTGCAGTTGCAACATGGAAAGCAAAATGTATTTGTCATGATATTTCATTGCCAGATGATGTTGTGAAGAAGCCCGCTAGGCCATGTAATCCGTTGTCATTATAAACAGAATACTTAGAAGGAATAGCATTGGGTAGTCTATCCTACACAATTGCGCACCATAGACTGTGTCCACTCCGTGACACAAAAACATATGAAAACATGAACTTATTACCTTGATGCTTATTCTGTTAAATCTAACGAGACCCTACTGTAAATCAAGCAGACGACAACAGATTATCAACATCCATTTTCTAGGAGTATTAGATCCAATGTGGATCGAGGCACAACTGTCTTCACCGGCTTAACAAATGAGACTCCAAAATATTCTGGACATTACTCGCAAACACCTTTTTTCCAGCACTCGGACTGTTGTTGCACACAGCAGCTGTTCATCACTTGACTGTCATTAGGAAAATAACCTCCTAGATTAGATGATGATGTGTGAAGTTTTAATCTGAATGTAATGACATTAAAACAATTAGCTGATTAATTATCAATGACTTATCAACAGCTGTAACAAGTTGCCCAGTGTAGGAAATCCTCACTGGTACGCTAGTTTATAGAAAGACCCTTACGGTATACGTGAGGGGTTCTCGAAACAGCCGCTGAATAATACAAATAAAAGTCCACGGTCATGGCACACTGACAGTGACATAACCTTACCTGCGTCATTAGACCCCCCATCTACCCATACCACTACCACCGCTCGTTCATAATCTACGATAGATGGGTGGATATGGATAACGTATGGATACTAGATCCATAGACAAGACAATGGTCCAGACCAGCCCCTTCACCAGCAACCATTTTCTTATCTATATTTTCTTCATTGTTTGTACAAACAAAATATTGTATTGACTATGTTGACTGACTATAAACGGTACCTCATTGTTGGGTGACAAATGGTAAGCTGACATTTTGTATGGGCAGCATTCAGACAGCATTGCTCCAAGGTTAAACCGGGATTGGGTGAGGTCCTTGACAAACACTTCCAAACGATCTATCCGTCTAAGCAAAGTCAGTTTTAGTTAACGCCACAGAGTTGTTGCTCAAAAGAACATTAAGTTAAATGTCACCCTCCAATGACCCACACTCCATCACAGTAATGCTATGTGAAATATCCTCCCCTAGTTGCACACAATGATGCCATGAAGCCAGGGTGGCTTTTAAAATGCACGCAATGGTGTTATCTTACCAACTACCATCCTCCTAGGCTGTGCACCCAATGGTGTTATCTTACCAACTACCAACCTCCTAGGCTGTGCACGCAATGGTGTTATCTTACCAACTACCATCCTCCTAGGCTGTGCACGCAATGGTGTTATCTTACCAACTACCAACCTCCTAGGCTGCGCACCCAATGGCGTTATCTTACCAACTACCAACCTCCTAGGCTGTGCACCCAATGGCGTTATCTTACCAACTACCATCCTCCTAGGCTGTGCACACAATGGTGTTATCTTACCAACTACCATCCTCCTAGGCTGCGCACCCAATGGCGTTATCTTACCAACTACCATCCTCCTAGGCTGTGCACACAATGGTGTTATCTTACCAACTACCAACCTCCTAGGCTGTGCACCCAATGGCGTTATCTTACCAACTACCATCCTCCTAGGCTGTGCACCCAATGGCGTTATCTTACCAACTACCAACCTCCTAGGCTGTGCACCCAATGGCGTTATCTTACCAACTACCATCCTCCTAGGCTGTGCACCCAATGGTGTAATCTTACCAACTACCAACCTCCTAGGCTGTGCACCCAATGGTGTTATCTTACCAACTACCAACCTCCTAGGCTGCGCACCCAATGGCGTTATCTTACTAACTACCAACCTCCGGCTAAATAGTAGCTCTTTCATTATCACCTCACTGTGGTTTCTTCTCTCTGTTGTTATTAAAAATCTTTTGGAGCAATATTCTTTCCCACAATATAAAGGACATAATTCAACTCCGAAATGACTCAATGCAATAAATATATGCTATAAAGGGTGTGTTCGTAAATTACCTCCAGAGTGTCAGATTTCACTCTGGGCCATTTGTAAATTTAGAGGGTTGAGACACCTGTCCCACTAGGCACAGTTCAACGTCTAGTTTTGATTTGCATTTGGCTGAGTTGTCAACTAACATGAATTCACTGTGACATCAACAAAACATTTCACCATATCATTGGATTTAGGTTAAAAGTGGGGTAAAAAAATAAGACGAAATGCCCTTACATTGATGACTTACATTGATGACTTACATTGATGACTTACATTGATGACTTTGAAATGACGTGGAAACAATGTTGATTCAAACAGTTTTTGTCCACTGGGGCGGCTGTGCTTTCCAGATGTGGGTGTGGGCAGGCGGGACAAGGCGAGTAGCGTTGTAGTTAGTGACAGAGGGTCGTCTAGAGACAGAGACAGGGAAACAGAGGACTGGGCTGTGGTACAGTAAATAAGCATCTGAGGCATGTAGGCGCAGCCACCGGCAGTAGGACTCTTAAATGAACATCCTCTCCCTAATCCCCAAGAGTTGATCAACTCTCTCTGGGGACAGGCCCAGACCCGTTACACAACATCAACACAGACATGGTGGAGGGATGACGACGGACTAGTAGTGCAACCCTACATCTTCATCAGACAAAGAGAAGTAGTAGAGTATAGGAAAATAGTAGGTGTGTGTGTCTAGCTATATATTGCACAGTTGTCTGGGCAACTTGCAGTATAAAAACAGAAAAAATAGAATGTCCTCTCATAGCCTTTGATTACTATTAAGTCATTGTAGAAAATCCATTTGGAAAGAACTCAATGGACTTGGATGTCCTGTGTAGCTAAGTTGGTAGGGCATGGCACTTGAAATGCCAGGGTTGTGGGTTTGATTCCCACCAGAATGAAAATGTAGGCCCTCAATACTTACTGTAAGTCACTCTGGATAAGAGCATCTGCTAAATGACAAAAATGTAAATGTCTGTCCTTGAAAAGTGCGTTCATCAATTACCAAATGTAATGACTTGCAAACATCCTTGGCCCTGCACGATTTCTGTGAAGTGCTCTGATTGTTTATGTATACATGGTACCTGTTCAACCACCCTGAAATACCTTCATTCCATTTCCTGTCGAGGAACTGGAAACAAAAATGAGTTTTATAGCTTATAATATGTGGCAGAATAATGGCTAACAATTGAAGGTAGTAAATCATCAGCCAGAAAAAAACATGATGACATTGAGGATGAACAGCAGGAGCTTTATAACTGCATAAGGACGTCCATTGATTTCTGGCAGGGGGACAGAGTGCACTGTACAGTGCAGGACCTTAACATACAAACGCAACATTCAACAACTTCAAAGATTTTACTGAGTTAGAGTTCACATAAAGAAATAAGTGAAATAAATTCATTAGTCCCTAATCTGTGGATTTCACATGACTGGGACAACAGATATCCATCTGTTGGTCACAGATACCTTAAGAAAAAGTAGGGGCATGAATCAGAAAACCAGTCAGTATCTGGTGTAACCACCATTAGCCTCATGCAGCGCAACACATCTCCTTCGCATAGAGTTGATCAGGCTGTTGATTGTGGCCTGTGGAATGTTGTCCCACTCTTCAATGGCTGTGCGAAGTTGCTGGATATTGGCGGGAACTGGAACACGCTGTCGTAGACGTTGATCCAGAGCATCCCAAACATTCTCAATGGGTGACATGTCTGGTGAGTATGCAGGCCATGGAAGAACTGGGACATTTTCAGCTTCCAGGAATTGTGTACCGTTCCTTGCGACTTGGGGCCATGCATGATCATGCTAAAACATAAGGTGATGGCGATTGATGAATGGCACGACAATGGGTCTCAGGATCTCCTCACGGTATTTCTGTGCATTCAAATTGCCATTGATAAAAAGCAACTGTGTTTGTTGTCTGTAGCTAATGCCGGTCCATACCATAACCCCACTGCCACCATGGGGCACTCTGTTCACAACGTTGATCAGCAAACCACTCGCCCACACGACGCCATACATGCTGTCTGCCATCTGCCCAGTACAGTTGAAACGGGGATTCATCTGTGAAGAGCACACTTCTCCAGCGTGCTAGTGGCCATCAAAGGTGAGATTCTGACAGTTTGTGCAGAAATATTTTGGTTGTGCAAACCCACAGTTTCATCAGCTGTCCAGGTGGCTGGTCTCGGACAATCCCATAGGTGAAGAAGCCAGATGTGGAGGTCCTGGGCTGGCGTGGTTACACGTGGTCTGCGGTTGTGAGGCCGGTTGGACGTACTGCCAAATTCTTACTGCCAGGCGGCTTATAGTAGAGAAATTAACATTCAATTCTGTGGCAACAGCTGTGATGGACATTCCTGCAGTCAGCATGCCAATTGCACGCTCCCTCAAAACTTGAGACATCTGTGGCATTGTGTTGTGTGACAAAACTGAACATTTTAGAGTGGCCTTTTATTGTCCCAAGCTCAAGGGCGCACCTGTCAACAATCAAATCAAATCAAATAACAATCAAATCAAATCAAATTGTATTGGTCACATACACATGGTTAGCAGATGTTATTGCGAGTGTAGCGAAATGTTTGTGCTTCTAGTTCCGATAGTGCAGCAATATCTAACAAGTAATATCTAACAATTCCACAACAAAAACCTAATACAAACAAATCTAAGTAAAGGAAAGGAATAAGAATATATACTTAGAAATATATGGATGAGCAATGGCAGAGAGGCATAGGTTAAGATGCAATAGATAGTATAGATAGTATGGAATAGAGTATATACATATGAGATGAGTAATGCCAGATATGTAAATATTATTTAAGTGGCATTACTAAAATGACTAGTGTTCCATTTATTAAAGTGGCCAATGATTTCAAGTCTGTACGTATGCACCAGTGTCATGTTTTGTCTTTGATCTTCATGTCTTGTCCCTGTGCTTCCCTCTGCTGGTCTTATTAGGTTCTTTCCCTCTTTCTCTCTCTCTCTCTCCTCCTCCCTCTCTCCCTCTCCCGCTCTCTCTCTCTATCGTTCCGTTCCTGCTCCCAGCTGTTTCTCATTCTCCTAACGACCTCATTTACTCTTTCACACCTGTCCCCTATTTTGCCCTCTGATTAGAGTCCCTATTTCTCCCTCTGTTTTCCGCTTCTGTCCTGGTCGGATTCTTGTTTGATGTTTGCTGTTCCTGTGTCCTTGTTCCGCCCTGTCGTGTTCTTTGCCTTCTTCAGATGCTGCGTGTGAGCAGGTGTCTATGTCAGCTACGGCCAGTGCCTTCCTGAAGCGACCTGCAGTCTGTGGTCGCGTCTCCAGTCGTTCCTCTCTATTGACGAGAGGATTTCAGTTCCTGTTTTGGATTGACCATTGATAATATCCAGGAGAATCATTATTTGTTTAATACTGGAATAAAGACTCTGTTACTATTACGTCGCTTTTGGGTCCTCATTCATCAGCATAACAGAAGAATCCGACCAAGATGGACCCAGCGACTATGGATTCTCTCAACACTGCCGTCGAGTTCCAGGGAGCAATGCTCGGCAGACACGAGCAGGAATTGTTTGCTGCTCGTCATGCCGTTGAGACCCTGGCCGCTCAGGTCTCCGATCTCTCTGGACAGTTTCTGAGTCTTCGTCTCGTGCCACCAGCTACTTCCTGGTCTTCCGAGTCTCCGGAACCTAGGGTTAATAACCCACCATGTTACTCTGGGCAGCCCACTGAGTGTCGCTCTTTTCTCACCCAGTGTGATATTGTGTTCTCTCTCCAGCCCAACACGTACTCTAGTGAGAGAGCTCGGATCGCTTACGTCATATCACTCCTTACTGGTCGGGCTCGGGAGTGGGGCACAGCTATCTGGGAGGCAAGGGCTGAGTGTTCTAACGATTATCAGAACTTTAAAGAGGAGATGATACGGGTTTTTGATCGTTCAGTTTTTGGGAAGGAGGCTTCCAGGGCCCTGGCTTCCCTATGTCAAGGTGATCGATCCATAACGGATTACTCTATAGAGTTTCGCACTCTTGCTGCATCCAGTGACTGGAACGAGCCGGCGTTGCTCGCTCGTTTTCTGGAGGGACTCCACGCTGAGGTTAAGGATGAGATTCTCTCCCGGGAGGTTCCTTCCAGCGTGGACTCTTTGATTGCACTCGCCATCCGCATAGAACGACGGGTAGATCTTCGTCACCGAGCTCGTGGAAGAGAGCTCACGTTAACGGTGTTTCCCCTCTCCGCATCTCAACCATCTCCTCCCACCGGCTCAGAGACTGAGCCCATGCAGCTGGGAGGTATTCGCATCTCGACTAAGGAGAGGGAACGGAGAATCACCAACCGCCTTTGCCTCTATTGCGGTTCTGCTGGACATTTTGTCATGTCATGTCCAGTAAAAGCCAGAGCTCATCAGTAAGCGGAGGGCTACTGGTGAGCGCTACTACTCAGGTCTCTCCATCAAGATCCTGTACTACCTTGTCGGTCCATCTACGCTGGACCGGTTCGGCTGCCTCCTGCAGTGCCTTGATAGACTCTGGGGCTGAGGGTTGTTTTATGGACGAAGCATGGGCTCGGAAACATGACATTCCTCTCAGACAGTTAGGGAAGCCCACGCCCATGTTCGCCTTAGATGGTAGTCTTCTCCCCAGTATCAGATGTGAGACACTACCTTTAACCCTCACAGTATCTGGTAACCACAGTGAGACCATTTCCTTTTTGATTTTTCGTTCACCTTTTACACCTGTTGTTTTGGGTCATCCCTGGCTAGTATGTCATAATCCTTCTATTAATTGGTCTAGTAATTCTATCCTATCCTGGAACGTTTCTTGTCATGTGAAGTGTTTAATGTCTGCTATCCCTCCTGTGTCTTCTGTCCCCTCTACTCAGGAGGAACCTGGTGATTTGACAGGAGTGCCGGAGGAATATCATGATCTGCGCACGGTCTTCAGTCGGTCCAGAGCCAGCTCCCTTCCTCCTCACCGGTCGTATGATTGTTGTATTGATCTCCTTCCGGGGACCACTCCCCCTCGGGGTAGACTATACTCTCTGTCGGCTCCCGAACGTAAGGCTCTCGAGGATTATCTGTCTGTTTCTCTCGACGCCGGTACCGTGGTGCCTTCTTCCTCTCCCGCCGGAGCGGGATTTTTCTTTGTTAAGAAGAAGGACGGTACTCTGCGCCCCTGCGTGGATTATCGAGGGCTGAATGACATAACGGTTAAGAATCGTTATCCGCTTCCCCTTATGTCGTCAGCCTTCGAGATTTTGCAGGGAGCCAGGTGCTTTACTAAGTTGGACCTTCGTAACGCTTACCATCTCGTACGCATCAGAGAGGGGGACGAGTGGAAAACGGCGTTTAACACTCCGTTAGGGCATTTTGAATACCGGGTTCTGCCGTTCGGTCTCGCTAATGCTCCAGCTGTCTTTCAGGCATTAGTTAATGATGTACTGAGAGACATGCTGAACATTTTTGTTTTCGTTTACCTTGACGATATCCTGATTTTTTCACCGTCACTCGAGATTCATGTTCAGCACGTTCGACGTGTACTCCAGCGCCTTTTAGAGAATTGTCTCTACGTGAAGGCTGAGAAGTGCGCCTTTCATGTCTCCTCTGTCACATTTCTCGGTTCTGTTATTTCCGCTGAAGGCATTCAGATGGATCCCGCTAAGGTCCAGGCTGTCAGCGATTGGCCCGTCCCTAAGTCACGTGTCGAGTTGCAGCGCTTTCTCGGTTTCGCTAATTTCTATCGGCGTTTCATTCGTAATTTCGGTCAAGTGGCTGCCCCTCTCACAGCTCTGACTTCTGTCAAGACTTGCTTTAAGTGGTCCGGTTCCGCCCAGGGAGCTTTTGATCTCCTCAAGAAGCGTTTTACATCCGCCCCTATCCTTGTTACTCCTGACGTCACTAAACAATTCATTGTCGAGGTTGACGCTTCAGAGGTGGGCGTGGGAGCCATTCTGTCTCAGCGCTTCCACTCTGACGATAAGGTCCATCCTTGCGCTTACTTTTCTCATCGCCTGTCGCCATCGGAGCGCAACTATGATGTGGGTAACCGCGAACTGCTCGCCATCCGCTTAGCCATAGGCGAATGGCGACAGTGGTTGGAGGGGGCGACCGTCCCTTTTGTCGTTTGGACTGACCATAAGAACCTTGAGTACATCCGTTCGGCCAAACGACTTAATGCACGTCAAGCTCGTTGGGCGTTGTTTTTCGCTCGTTTCGAGTTCGTGATTTCCTATCGCCCGGGAAATAAGAACACCAAGCCTGATGCCTTATCCCGTCTCTTTAGTTCTTCTGTGGCTTCTACCGACCCCGAGGGGATTCTCCCTGAAGGGCGTGTTGTCGGGTTGACTGTCTGGGGAATTGAGAGACAGGTAAAGCAAGCACTCACTCACACTGCGTCGCCGCGCGCTTGTCCTAGTAACCTTCTGTTCGTTCCTGTCTCTACTCGTCTGGCTGTTCTTCAGTGGGCTCACTCTGCCAAGTTAGCTGGCCACCCCGGCGTTCGGGGTACGCTTGCTTCTATTCGCCAGCGGTTTTGGTGGCCTACTCAGGAGCGGGACACGCGTCGTTTCGTGGCTGCTTGTTCGGACTGCGCGCAGACTAAGTCAGGTAACTCTCCTCCTGCCGGTCGTCTCAGACCGCTTCCCATTCCTTCTCGACCATGGTCTCACATCGCCTTAGACTTTATTACCGGTCTGCCTTCGTCTGCGGGGAAGACTGTGATTCTTACGGTTATCGATAGGTTCTCTAAGGCGGCACATTTCATTCCCCTCGCTAAGCTTCCTTCCGCTAAGGAGACGGCACAAATCATCATTGAGAATGTGTTCAGAATTCATGGCCTCCCGTTAGACGCCGTTTCAGACAGAGGTCCGCAATTCACGTCACAGTTTTGGAGGGAGTTCTGTCGTTTGATTGGTGCTTCCGTCAGTCTCTCTTCCGGGTTTCATCCCCAGTCTAACGGTCAAGCAGAAAGGGCCAATCAGTCGATTGGTCGCATATTACGCAGCCTTTCGTTTCGAAACCCTGCGTCTTGGGCAGAACAGCTCCCCTGGGCTGAGTACGCTCACAACTCGCTTCCTTCGTCTGCTACCGGGCTATCTCCGTTTCAGAGTAGTCTTGGGTACCAGCCTGCTCTGTTCTCGTCCCAGCTCGCCGAGTCCAGCGTTCCCTCCGCTCAGGCTTTTGTCCAACGTTGTGAGCGCACCTGGAGGAGGGTCAGGTCTGCACTTTGCCGTTACAGGGCGCAGACTGTGAGAGCCGCCAATAAACGTAGGATTAGGAGTCCTAGGTATTGTCGCGGTCAGAAAGTGTGGCTTTCCACTCGTAACCTTCCCCTTACGACAGCTTCTCGCAAGTTGATTCCGCGGTTCATTGGTCCGTTCCGTGTCTCTCAGGTCGTCAATCCTGTCGCTGTGCGACTGTTTCTTCCGCGACATCTTCGTCGCGTCCACCCTGTCTTCCATGTCTCTTGTGTCAAGCCTTTTCTTCGCGCCCCCGTTCGTCTTCCCTCCCCCCCCCCGTCCTTGTCGAGGGCGCTCCTATTTACAAGGTACGGAAGATCATGGACATGCGTTCTCGGGGACGTGGTCACCAGTACTTAGTGGATTGGGAGGGTTACGGTCCTGAGGAGAGGAGTTGGGTTCCATCTCGGGACGTGCTGGACCGTTCGTTGGTTGATGATTTCCTTCGTTGCCGCCAGGGTTCCTCCTCGAGTGCGCCAGGAGGCGCTCGGTGAGTGGGGGGGTACTGTCATGTTTTGTCTTTGATCTTCATGTCTTGTCCCTGTGCTTCCCTCTGCTGGTCTTATTAGGTTCTTTCCCTCTTTCTCTCTCTCTCTCTCCTCCTCCCTCTCTCCCTCTCCCGCTCTCTCTCTCTATCGTTCCGTTCCTGCTCCCAGCTGTTTCTCATTCTCCTAACGACCTCATTTACTCTTTCACACCTGTCCCCTATTTTGCCCTCTGATTAGAGTCCCTATTTCTCCCTCTGTTTTCCGCTTCTGTCCTGGTCGGATTCTTGTTTGATGTTTGCTGTTCCTGTGTCCTTGTTCCGCCCTGTCGTGTTCTTTGCCTTCTTCAGATGCTGCGTGTGAGCAGGTGTCTATGTCAGCTACGGCCAGTGCCTTCCTGAAGCGACCTGCAGTCTGTGGTCGCGTCTCCAGTCGTTCCTCTCTATTGACGAGAGGATTTCAGTTCCTGTTTTGGATTGACCATTGATAATATCCAGGAGAATCATTATTTGTTTAATACTGGAATAAAGACTCTGTTACTATTACGTCGCTTTTGGGTCCTCATTCATCAGCATAACAACCAGCCTCTCTGTGCTAGTGTAGGCTGTTTAACAGTCTGATGGCCTTGAAATATAAGTAATTTTTCAGTCTCTTAGTCCCAGCTTTGATGCACCTGTACTGACCTCGCCTTCTGGATAGTAGCGGTGTGAACAGGCAGTGGCTCGGGTGGTTGTTGTCCTTGATGATCTTTTTGGCCTTTCTGTGACATCGGGTGCTGTAGGTGTCATGGAGGGGAGGTAGTTTGCCCCCGGTGATGCATTGTGCAGACCGCACCACCCTCTGGAGAGCCTTGCAGTTGAGGGCGGTTGCAGTTGAGGGCCGTACCAGGCTATGATACAGCCCAACAGGATGCTTTCGATTGTGCATCTGTAAAAGTTTATCAGGGTTTTGGGTGATAAGCCAAATCTCTTCAGCCTTCTGAGGTTGAAGAGGTGCTTTTGCGCCTTCTTCACCACACTGTCTGTGTGGGTGGACTATTTCAGTATGTCTGTGATGTGTACGCCGAGGAACTTAAAACTTTCCACCTTCTCCACTGCTGTCCCTTTGATGTGGATGGGGGGGGGGGGGGGTGCTCTCTCTGCTGTTTCCTGTGTAATGATCATGCTGTTTAATCAGCTTCTTGATATGCTACACCTGTCAAGTGGATGGATTATCTTGGCAAAGGAGAAATGCTCATTAACAGGGATGTTTTTGTGTGTATGGCCTCTTATTTCAGCTCAAGAAACATGGGACCAACACTTTGCATGTTGCGTTAATATTTTTGTTCACTGTAGATAGCTTGGAGGCAAGAGGGTGAAAGTGAGTGAGAGCAGCCATCTTGCTTGGCATTCAGCCTTCCTCAGCTGGCCTCAATCCCCTGTCAAGAGTCATCACTTCACCCGGGCTGGGCATTGTTCGTTTGCCTCACTTGGCATCACATTAGAATAGATGCAGACAGAGATGGGGCATATAAAGCCACTAGAGCACTTGATTACACATATTCACAGACAGAAAAAGACACAAAACAGTCCTATCCACACTCGCACTCACATTAACACTCATACTTGTGCAAATGCACAAATGCACAGTCATTCACACTTGCACCCACTCTCATGAACACACACTGTCATGATGCTAACCATTTCAGTGAATTGGCTAGGAGGGGAGGGGGGCAGTTTTACGACTTTACAACCACATCGTAAATTCCTTGCAGAGACTCTTGTCTCCCTGACCATGCAGTATGGGAGAGAGAGGGTCACAGTAGAACAAAGGAACTCTCCCGCCAAATTCTACTACATCCCAGAATTTGAGAATTGAACAATATTCCTATTTTGGAGAATGTGTAAACGGTCCGTGGAGAAGCCAGCTATGACCCGGTCCGTTTTGTTTCATGTTTGTGACCTCATGAAAGACAATACAGCCACATTATCCTAACTCTGTTTATACAGGTTCCTCAGTTATGAGGCTTGCATCTAATTCTTGTATAAAATGAATGAGTAAAGATTAAACTATTTCTGAAATGATGTAATGTGATGTTAACCTTTAAAATGAGAGAATTGGCCTCCATGTAAAGTTTAACTTAGTCAGTAGCCACACCCAAGTCAATAGACAGTGCTTGGCAATGATGAACCAACCTCTTTTCCACTCTTGAATAAAATCCTCCGTGACGAAAAGTCACCTCAGTTTCAAATAACAGGAGCACTTGTCCTCCACGTTGAAAAGGGCTAATTTAAACTCTACCGTCCAGGAAACATGAGAGCTTGCTCCACATGTGAAATGGTATGAACTCTGAACTATTTATCACCTAAAGAAGAAGTGCATACTAAACTAGCATACAGTTGAAGTCGGAAGTTGACAATCACCTTAGCCAAATACATTTAAACTCAGTTTTTCACAACTCCTGACATTTAATCCTAGTACAAATTCCCTGTCTTAGGTCAGTTAGGATCACCACTTTATTTTAAGAATGTGAAATGTCAGAATAATAGTAGAGAGAATGATTTATTTCAGCTTTTATTTCTTTCATTACATTCCTAGTGGGTCAGAAGTTTACATACACTCAATTAGTATTTGATTGCATTGCCTTTAAATCGTTTAACTTGGGTCAAACGTTTCGGGTGGCCTTCCACAAGCTTCCCACAATAAGTTGGGTGAATTTTGGCCCATTCCTCCTGACAGAGCTGGTGTAACTGAGTCAGGTTTGTAGGCCTCCTTGCTCGCACACACTTTTTCAGTTCTGCCCACAAATCTTCTATGGGATTGAGGTCATGGCTTTGTGATGACCACTCCAATTCCTTGACATTGTTGTCCTTAAGCCATTTTGCCACAACTTTGGAAGTATGCTTTGTACTTGTTTCCTCCAGCATCTTCACAAGGTCCTTTGCTGTTGTTCTGAGATTGATTCGCACTCTTCGCACCAAAGTTCATTCATCTCTAGGAGACAGAGATGAGCGGGCGGTATGATGGCTGCGTGCCTGCCTTCCTGAGCGGTATGATGGCTGCGTGGTCCCATGGTGTTTATACTCGCGTACTATTGTTCGTACAGATGAACGTGGTACTATAACGTCCGTCGTTAAATGAAGACCAAGGTGCAGACTCTGGACTGCAGATCGTCGCCGGAAGCTCCGGACTGTGGACCGTCGCCAGAGGCTCCGGACTGGGGACCGTCGCCGGAGGCTCCGGACTGGGGACCGTCGCCGGAGACTCCGGACTGGGGACCGTCGCTGGAGGCTCCGTGCCCTGGATTTTCACTGCAGGCTCCAGGCCATGGATCATCACTGGAGGCTTCGTGCCATGAATCATCACTACAGGCTCCGGGCCATGGATCATCACTGGAGGCTTCGTGCCATGGATCATCACTACAGGCTCCGGGCCATGGATCATCACTGGAGGCTTCGTGCCATGGATCATCACTGGAGGCTTCGTGCCATGGATCATCACTGGAGGCTCCGGGCCATGGATTATCACTGGAGGCTTCGTGCCGTGGATCATCACTATAGGCTCCGGGCCATGGATCAACACTGGAGGCTTCGTGCCATGGATCATCACTAGAGGCTTCGTACGTGGAGCCGGAACAGGTCTCACCGGACTAAGGAGACGGACTGGAAGCCTGGTGCGTGGAGCTGAAACAGGGCTTACCAGGCTGGGGAGACATACTGGAGGCCTGGTACGTGGAACCGGAACAGGTCTCACCGGACTGGGGAGATGCACTGGAAGCCTGGTGCGTGGAGCAGGCACCGGATACACTGGGCCGTGGAGGCGCACTGGAGGTCTCGAGCGTAGAGCTGGCACAACCCGTCCTGGCTGGATGCCCACTTCTGCCCGGCAAATTCGGGGCGCTGGCACAGAGCGCACCGGCCTGTGAATACTCACTGGAGACACCGTGCGCATCACCGCATAACACGGTGCCTGACCAGTCACACGCTCCCCACGGTAAGCACGGGGAGTTGGCTCAGGTCTGAACCCTGACCCCGCCCTGCCTCTCGTGCTTGCTTCGTTGAGCTATCTCCTCGTATCGTCGCCGTTCCGCTTTCGCTGCCTCTATCTCCTCCTTCGGACGGCGATACTCCCCGGCCCTTGTCCAGGGTCCTGCTCCCTCCAGGGTCCTGCTCCTTCCCAGGTCCAGTCCTCTTGACCACGCTGCTTGGTCCGTTGGTGGTGGGATCTTCTATAACGTCCGTCGTTAAATGAAGACCAAGGTGCAGCGTGGTAGGCGTACATTTTCTTTAATATAAAATGTTCCACCAAAAAAAAAAAACATTTAACATTTAAGTCATTTAGCAGACGCTCTTATCCAGAGCGACTTACAACTCAACGAACGTAAAGCTAGGAGTGCAACACCTGCAACACAAAAAGACAAGATCCCACAACTGAAGGTGGGTAAAAGGGCTGCTTAAGTATGATCCCCAATCAGAGACAACAATAGACAGCTGCCTCTGATTGGGAACCATACTCGGCCAACAAAGAAATGTAAACATAGATTTCCCACCCCAGTCACACCCTGACCTACCAAATAGAAAATTAAAAGGATCTCTAAGGTCAGGGAGTGACAGGTACCTTCAGGCGTATGGAAATTGCTCCCAAGGATGAACCAGACTTGTGGAGGTCTACAATTTTTTTTTCTGAGGTCCTGGCTAATTTATTTTGATTTTCCCATTATGTCAAGCAAAGAGGCACTGAGTGTGAAGGTAGGCCTTGAAATACATCCATAGGTACACCTCCAATTGACTCAAATGATGTCAATTAGCCTATCAGAAGTTTCTAAAGCCATGACATCATTTTCTGGAATTTTCCAAGCTGTTTAAAGGCACAGTCAACTTAGTGTATGTAAACTTCTGACCCACTAGAATTGTGATACAGTGAATTATAAGTGAAATAATCTGTTTGTTGGAAAAATGACTTGTGTCATGCACAAAGTAGATGTTCTAACCGACTTGCCAAAACTATAGTTTGTTAACAAGAAATTTGTGGAGTGGTTGAAAAGCAAGTTTTAATGACTCCAACCTAAATGTATGTAAACTTCCGACTTCCACTGTATATCAGACTGCAGCTGACCATATGCGCAAATCTAGTACGAAAACAATGACCGACGAGGAAGCATCTCCAGAGTGAGATGGACCTCTCAGACCATGTGAACCTCTCACACGACGACCCGGTAGATTCCACAAAGGACGAGGGGGACATCGACTGGACAAACCAGAGCCTCACAACACCAGCTCAACTATCGAAGCCAGCTTCACGTAAATACAATGCATTGCTTTTCCAACTGAGCGATCGTTAGTGGCATATTTATTTATGTGAGAATAGCTTCCCAGGTCCGATAGAGACCCATGTTCCTTAGTCTTCCTTCCAAAACCCCCTTCTCTTCTCTCTGAATCCATCGTGTTATAACCAAACTGTTTTTGTTTAGTCCACTAGGGATGGTATTTACTGTATATTATTATTATGTATTGTATATTCTGTAATTGTTTAATTAGTTAGTAAATAAATAATTTAGGCAATTTGTGTATGGATGATTCATAAGTAAAGGCTGGGTCCATGCAGATAACCAAGAATTTTACGACGTTTGGAATGAGAACTGATGAGGTAATAATTCATTAATAGGAGACTGTACTTGATAAGATATGAAAATATCTTTAGAGTCGATTCGGGAAATAGACTCTATAAACATTTCCCCCTGGTGCCCCGACTTCCTAGTTAATTAAAGTTTATATGATTAGTTTAATCACGTAATAATAATTACATATAGAGAATTGATATGATAAAATAACAGTCTTCCCATTTAATGACAAGTCAGAGACACGACAACACACACCATCTCCATCTCCTGTGCAGTCAGCGTGACTGTGACTGTTCCCTCTAAAGGTCCCTGTCTAGTGTCTGCAGGCAGAGAGAGAACACACGGGGTCACAGGAAGAGTCCTTGTTTGCAAACACATCCATGTTGAGCTAATGAAGTTGGGATTCTGGAATGCCAGAACACCACAGAGCACCCTCTTCGCATTCTCTGGGTTCTAAATGGTGCCAAGGACAGTTCAGTGACACGATTATGTAATCGGATGGGACCCACAGGCGCTCGGTGTCGTTCTCATCGCATCCATCGCATCTAAGAGTATCTCGGACTCTCCGTCATTCAGTCTATAGCTTTCACTGCAAGCAAATCAACAAGAGCAATTAAGCACAGTTAACAGGAGTCATTGAGCATCTGTGAGGGTTACGGATGGTTCTTCCTTTAGCTTCTGTCAGTAAATTGAGAACTATGAGTGGAGGAGTCAAATAGAGAGTCAGTAACATGAGGAAATGTACAGTAACTAGTTGCTACATGCACATTTCTCAAACTGCTATGATGAATGGCAGGCTAGTATTTCAGGCAATCCAATACTGCATTTAAACCTCATTGAGGAAGAGGTCTGCCAGAGAGGGAGTGGTATGTAAATTGAAAGTAATCCCTTTCCTCTTGCTCGGGCAAATGCTGGGGGATTCAAACTCTCAGAAGCAATGTGAAAGTTCAGTATAATAGTCCATGCAAAGACATCTCCAGAAGAGGAAGTCCAATCAAACGCGCTGGTGAGAATAGTTCTCATGAGAACGCTGAAGTAGTTCCACTGTGACAAGGAGCCAGCCAAGACCGTATATAAATATGTCTATTGCTTATCCATTAGCCTTATCAAGCTCAGCCATCCGTTTAGTGTAGGAAAATACCACTTATCGGAGCTACAGTCAATCTCCCTAAAGTCTATACGCCACTCTTTTGTCCATCAAACTTCTAAGCTTAACTGAGCTCACAGAGATATTGATCTACTTTCAGTAAGATCTGTATTTCACTGCTACCTGTGCATGCAACGCATTCCAACATTGTAATAGCAGGCAAGGTGGAAAAATCTGCCGTTCTGCCCTTGAGCAAGCAGTTAAGCCCTTGAGCAAAGCAGTTAACCCCCAACAAGAACTGCTCCCCTGGCGACGATGGCGTGGACGTCGATTAAGGCAGCCTCCCGCACCTCTCTGATTCAGAGGGGTTGGGTTAAATGTTGGACACACATTTCAGTTGAATGCATTCATTTGTGCAACTGACTAGGTATCCCCTTTCCCTTTTAAGAGGAGAGTGGTTTTGTCTTTATTATGAAGCCTAAAGGGAACCGCAAAGAAAAATCGAAGTAATTATGAAGGTACTATGGTTACCCAACCTGATCAGGCTGGCTCTCAGAGTATGAAATATAAAATATATTACAGGTGATGCAGTTTCCCTCTGAAGTGACATAGGAAGTCACTCAGCTGGATAAAACATATTAGTCGTAATCCACAAACTCATGCCAAAGACACTTAGGGAAAATACATAGTACTTTAAACTGAACAATAAACGATCTCACTCACAACAGCCTTCCACATACACTCTCATGTACCAGTACTGAATTGGAAAGCCATTAATTGAGAGAACAGAAGTACCCTCCAAGTTAAATTAATGGTCTTACACTGCTCTATTTCCAAAGAGGACCAGATGTCAGGTTGCTTATTGAGCAAAACTCAAATTTCAAGGTGCTAAAGAAAATTCAAGCAAACTATGTCAAAAACATCCTTTCTAAGTTAAACAGAGGTAAAGTGAAATGTACATCGTGTCCACTGATGGCACATGTTGGTGAAGTGACTACGGTTGTCAAGGTTGAGTGGCTTGTTGGACACAGCGATCCTGCAGCAGACTGGCCCCCTGCAGTACTGACCTGTAGTGATGAGGGTGGAAGGAGGCGGAGAGAAGGAGGAGGAGGAAGAAGGTGACTGAAGGGCAGAGTGGAAGAGTAAAGGGCCAACAAGAGGTGGACAAGGCCACAGGGGACAACAGGGGGCCCCAGGGGCCAGGGAACGGGTCACCACTGCACCAGAGGCGCTGACAGACTGAGGCTGAGCCTGGGCTCTCATTACCAACAACATAGGGAACACCTGATACTCCGGCCCTCACCCACATGAAAGGCTCTCTCACAGCCTGCTAGCGCAGTAGGGCTCAAAAACCAAAGCAGAATAGGTCACCTGATTGCCCCTCTCAAGCAATAGCCTACTCCTAGTTAGCATAATGACAGGACAACAGCATGAGATACAGGAGGCTATTTTAGTCTATATTCAGAGGGATTGGATTTTGTTTACTTTTCTTTTGCACAACGATTCCATATATCGAGGACGTTACAGATGTACAATATGATTCATTATTTTGAGCTTTGTCTTTACCCTTGAGACAAAAATGTGATCATAGAAACATTTTTCAAAATGTTAATTCTAAACAGCAAAATGTGCAGTTCAGAGAATAACTACTACTGACCAATTATTTAAAATTGTCACACACACACATCTGAGGCACACTGAGAAGGATTATTATATAATGTTATTGTGATGGAATGTAGGGCTGTGTTGTCCATATTTCAGCCTGTGCATGTTTGCCTGGCCTACTTCAATGTACTCCGTCTAATCCGGTGGTGCTCTTTCCGCCCGGCCCACTCTGCCTTCTACACCCCTGGTAATCTCACCGCTGCCAAAACAGACAGCTATTGTGGACAGCTGGCAGCCTCTAGGAAAAAGACAACACAGAAAACTGTCTAAACACTGGAACAAAAGGTTAAACATCCAAAATTGTGTCACTGCTATGCTGCCTGCCCCCCTAGTGACAGGACAGTTTGGGATTATGGTATTATTGCTGTCCAGAAACATATGTTAGAGGTGCCTGCCACCACCCACTGTATTGTATGGGGTGTTATATGAGATAACATGTATATTTTTACAGGTGTATATTCAGGAAAATACAAAATAAACAAAAAATAAATCAATGTACTCCTTTAGTCAGATTCAAATGTCAACAGGCTCTAGAGCCTGAGAAGCCGCAGATAAAATTAAAGCCGGTTTCTGGGACTTCTGGTTCGTTTGGGCAGTACAATTAATCACATGCGCAATAAAATGCCACAAAATCCACCTTCTTCATGATCACATTCCCTCAACTGTTGAACAACCCTTAATCTCCACAGGCTGTGGGGCATCCACCACTATTATCTTCAGCTCCACTCGCTCCTCTAACTACTTCCTGTGCCTCCATGTAGGAGACCTGCTGTACGGCCCTGACCCTTGTCACTTCATACTCCTTTACCCTAACCGGGCACTCTTGGGAATTGGGAAAGTGCAACACTGTACATCCTCACTTTCTTCAACAATATTCCTTCGGCACACACTTGATACATGGCCATACCTTTTGCAATTCCGTCAAAATGGCTTGGACTTGACAACTCACCGCGTACCTCACATATCCCAGCTTCACATGATAAGGGAGATACTGTTCGTCCAACATCAATGGTACCGGCAGGCTTTCCTCTTTCCACTACACGGTTCAGATGGCGTGCTTCAACTACTCCTGGTATGTTCCTTGTAAACCACGAGGCCTCAACATCCAACGTGACGCCAGAGATGACACCTTTTATCTGTGTTCTGCCCCCACAATCTAAACTATCCACTTTTTATGTCAGTAGTTTGTAGAGCCATAATTCCTTCTGCTTCTGCTCTTTTGACACACAACAAATCCAAACTAAACCAATTCTAGTCACTCTGACCGACTCCAGCATCCCTAATGCATCCTCCATACTTCAAACAGATCGCCCATAAAAAGCATAATCGTTAGTGTATCGTAATCCAACCAAAAACCTATGTTCATTTACAACTTTAGCCCTTTTTTGTTTCATTTTCCTTTATCACCGTCTACTCTCTTTCACTATTTTCAAGTTCATCCATCCACCTTCCATATTCCTCCACTCCGGAAACAATCATCGTTGTATCTAGCTAGCGTCTCCATTCTCTTACTCTATTTTTGCACACTCGCTAACTTAGCTTTGTACGAGCTACTTGACTGGTTCATCTCTGTTCTCCCCATCTCATGCACACCAGCCTCATGCACACCAGCCAGCACAATGTATCTAGTGGGTCACAAGGCCACAAAATTCTGACGTCTGGGAGAATTAAGTTGACGGTATCATTGTAAATCCCTTGGGGAACTCACCTCATTCAATCAAAAAGGACACGTAGCACTGTGACCAATGTATGCAGGGAGAGACGTGTCTGATGTAAACTGGTTGAGCTGGGTGGAGCCTAGAGGACGTTTGGACTGATCCAAAATGACTCCAGTCCAGTCCGGGCCACAGTAAACACAATAGGCAATTATTGTGGTGCAGTTGTAATAGAAATTGCATTTTGCTTTTAGTTTGTTCACCAAAAAGGCAGAATATGGTCCGCTTCATAGTCCAGCATTGATGTAATATTTTGCTATGTGGTAATGCTGTTGGATAATTTATTTGTTTGTTTAGTGAGCTATACTCTGAGGGTTAATAACATCTATTTCTTGATAATGCCAAATAAGGAGGTCTTCATGCCAATGCTATTTTACAAGATTATGTTAATTACACTAAGACTGCTAATGCAATTAAGCGCCACAGAAAACATTCGCAAACTTTTCTCAAGGCACATAGGGAAGAAAATCTCTAATTACATCATAGATAGTGATTGGTAATTAATCTACAAACATAATTACTGTCCCATTTCACTGTATCTATTACATGCTTAGCCAAATACACAAATGAGAGGAGAACATATTTCAGAGGAAAACCCATCTGGTTAAAGGGCTATGGAGGAGCAGTGGCATATATTCATGGTGGTGAAGGGAAGCCAGGCTTCCTAAAAAAAATTGACCAAGAAAAAAAGAAGAAAAACAATTATGTATCTTTCTTCTCTGTGTTTTCATAATTTTCCTTCAATTTGCAAGAGACTGAATGTATCACTGGAGAAAGCATCCGAAAGAGCGAAACAGTGCCCCTCTGTCTGTCCATGTGTAGGCCATCTATCTGATGCGGTCTGGTCATAAAGAGTGTCTGGTCATTGTTGCTGCCCGTAGCACTGAATGCAAGGGAAGCCAGCGAGCATTTGGGCTCTCTTGATAAAAGTATAAAATAGTAGCTAATCAGCATTGAGCTAAACTGAGTGAGCTCAAATGTGAATGGTCCTGGCACACACAAAATAAGGGGTTGAGGGAATTCAGTTTGGATTTGGCTTCACTCCTATCACAGAGAAATACGTCATTGATAGAAACATCTTGTTGTGTTGTCTTCCGGTGGTCAGCTAGCTAGCTAAAATTGTCCCTTTCCTAAATTAGCCATGGCTGGAGATTGGGATTTGGACTTGTGGCTTTACTTAATTCTCCGTACTGGCCAATGATTATAACAGCGATTCTGATCCAACCATAAAATACATTGTGCCCCTGGACTGAGAGGATGGAAGTTCAATATGTAGCTAGATGTAGAAGGCTAATGTTAATTAGCTAACGTTGCCCATGAAAGGAAGTTTGCGAGCAAGCATTTTAGCCAGGCAGCTTAGGACAACAAAAAATAAAAGCATGTACTGTATGACAGTCATAGACCGTTTCGTCAACCTGAAAGAGAGGACGGCATTGGCGTTTCTCCACAAGTAGGGTGAGTCAACATGTGAGTCAACATACTTGCATGAATGTGCACACACAAAAATCGAACCATGGACAGCCACATCATTTAGCTAACATTGATTGGACTAAATTGTATATTTTAGTTGTCACCGTGTTAGACTAAGCATAGGTGATTTGATGATGGTGAAATGTTGAAGTTAAAAGGGTCCTACCAAGACAGAACACCGGCGTTACAGAGGCAAGGGGGGGGGGGCCTGGTGTGATTTAGGCAAAGGGAACAACGGCCACCTTTTCCCTCTATTCAACTGGTCAATGTACAGTCACTCGATAATAAGATGGAGGACCCCCGATCGTGGATTTGCTACCAACGGGACTCTCGAAAATGCTATATTCTTTGCTTTTCTGAAACATGGCTTTCAGACAAGATACCCCGCAACTCACGGGGCAGACAGGACAGTGGAGTCGGGGAAATCGAGGGGGGAAGGGTTTGCCTCTACATCAGCTCCAACTGGTGTGATAACTCCAGTGTTGACCCGCTGGAAGTGTCGACCCGCTGTTCACCTGTCTTGGAATACCTGATAGTTAAATGCCGACCCTTCTACCTCCCGAGGGAGTTTTCAGCTGTTATCGTGACTGTTGTATACATTCCACCTCAGGATAAGAAAAAAAACTAGCTGGTACTTAACAAACTGTACAAGGCTATAAACAAGCAAGAAAACCTACATCCAGAGGCTGCTTTTCTGGTCGCCAGCAATTTTAATTCCTCGTCACTAAGACATGTGATTTCCAACATCCATCAAAATGTCTCTGCCACTAGGGTCGAAGAAGTCCTAGACCACTGTTATTCTACCCACAAGCAAGCATACAAGGCCCCTCCCGTGTCGGCAAATCAGATCATGACTCCGTACTCCTGCTTCCTGTCTACAAGCAGAAACTCAAACAGGAAGTACCTGTGACTCGCGCCATTGAGAAATGGTCACTAGAATCAGAGATTATGCTACAGGACTGCTTTGCTAGCGCTGATTGGATATGTTAACTTCTTGCAACTATAGGGGGTGCTGTTCCGCATTAGCATATTTGGGTCTCCAAATTAAACTGCCTCGTGCTAAATTCTTGATCGTACAATATGCATATTATTGTTATTATTGGATAGAAAACAGTCTATAGTTTCTATAGGAGTTGAAATTTTGTCTCTGAGTGGTACAGAACAATTTTTACAGCACTTTTCATGACAGGGTTCAGATTTCAGAAATTTTTACCTCTGATCTGGGGTCTGTTTATAAGGCCACAGTGAATGCTATGAAGAAACCGACACTACCTACGTCTTCCTCTGGGTGTCTGTACGTCATCACGTTTTCAATGAACTCGATGGGATATTCCCAGCCATTATAAAAGCCCAAAATGTACAGAGACCCCCCTTTCTCAACGTGCGCCTCAAGCGTGAAGGCCATCGGACCTGCCTCGTTCCAAATCGTTTTCTAACCAGCTATATTTCTCCGGTCATGTTTTCAGTCG
Organism: Salvelinus alpinus; assembly: GCF_045679555.1. Classification (NCBI taxonomy): domain Eukaryota; kingdom Metazoa; phylum Chordata; class Actinopteri; order Salmoniformes; family Salmonidae; genus Salvelinus; species Salvelinus alpinus. Next base: position 20,645,074 of record NC_092091.1, read on the forward strand.
TTATAGTTGTTAAAAACATCATAATGTAGTTAATTTTAATCGTTTTATAGCAATTTATATCCGTTTAGTGCGATTCTGAGGAATTTATTTGTCGTGCACTTTCTAGCTTTGGGAACGTTTCGCGGTCTCGGTCGTTGTTAGTGGACATTTCGAAGGACAGAGGACATCTATCGACCAAAAGACGTTTATAACATAGAAAGGATACATTGCCCAAGAATATGATGGAAGATCAGCTCAAAGTAAGCAATATTTAATATGATAAACCGTGTTTCTGTCGAAATATTTTAAACGCATACATCGCCATTTTGTTTGGTGTAGCTTCACTTGGCCAACCCTGTATTGAAAAGTAAGGATAATTTTAAAAATGTAAATCAGCGGTTGCATTAAGAACTAATTTGTCTTTCGATTCCTGTCAACCCTGTATTTTTTAGTCAAGTATATGATTAGCTTTTAATTAAACTAGATCACTCTGATAGATGACGTCAGACATATTGAGGCTTGATTTCCTAGTATTTTTATTGTGTAACCACGGTTTTGTATGGCTAAATATGCACCTTTTCGAACAAACTGTATATGTATGTTGTAAAATGATGTTACAGGAGTGTCATCGGAAGAATTCTGAGAAGGTTAGTGAAAAAATTAATATCTTTTGGCGGTGATTACGTTATAGCGCTCTTTGGCTGGAATCGATGCTCTGGTAACGTTTTCACATGTAGTATGCTAACTTATCGATTTATTGTGTTTTCGCTGTAAAACGCTTAGAAAATCTGAAATATTGTCTGGAATCACAAGATCTGGGTCTTTCCATTGCTATGCTTTGTCTATTCTTATGAAATGTTTTATGATGAGTAAATTGGTCATACACGTTGCTCTATCTAGTAATTCTAGTGGATTTGTGATGGTCGGTGCAATTGTAAACTGTGATTTCTACCTGAAATATGCACTTTTTTCTAACAAAAACTATCCTATACCATGAATATGTTATCAGACTGTCATCTGATGGTTTTTTTTATAGGTTATTGGCTATCAATATCTTAGTTGAGCCGAATTGGTGATAGCACCTGAAGGAGTAAGAAACTGATGGAGTTAGAATAGTGGTGTATTTTGCTAACGTGTTTAGCTAATAGATTTACATATTTTGTCTTCCCTGTAAAACATTTTAAAAATCTGAAATGGTGGCTTTATTCACAAGATCTGTATCTTTCATCTGGTGTCTTGGACTTGTGATTTAATGATATTTAGATGCTACTATCTACTTCTGAAGCTATGCTATCTATGCTAATCAGTGTGTGGGGGGTGGGGGGTGCTCCCGGATCCGGGGTTGAGGTTCGGTAAAGGTTAAGACACTCAGCCGATAACATTGACGAGCTATCCACCTCCATCACCGGCTTCATTAAAAAATGTATGGGCAACGTTGTCCCCACGGTGAGGGTTCGCTGCTTCCCCAATCAAAAGCCTTGGATTAACACAGATGTTGGGCTAAATGAAAGAACAGGGCTACAGCACAGAGAGCTATCATAGACAACCCTGAGGCTACGGCCGCGGACAGGAATAAGTACAAGAAGTCCCACTATGAGCTCCGCAGAGTCATCAAACTAACAAAAGGACAATATAGGAATGAGGTCGAATCATACTACAAAGGCTCCGATGCCCGCCGCACGTGGCAGGGGCTACAGTCCATTTATGGATTACAAAGAAAGACCCAACCCTGATCTGCCCAACGAACTCAATGCATTTTATGCACGCTTCAACAACAACATCGTGCTGGGGGTGAGGGCCATCCCCGACCTAGTTGATTGGGTGATCTCGCTCTCCGAGGCCGACGTGAAAAAGGTATTTAATCAGGTCAACATCAGCAAGGCCGCAGGGCCCGACGGTATTCCAGGGCGCGTTCTCAGAGAATGCACAGAGCAGCTGGCAGACATATTCACAGTAATTTTCAACCTCTCCTTGTTCCAGTCTGTAATCCCCACATGTTTTAAGATGACTACCATCCTTTCTGTCTTCATGACAAAATGACTACCGCCCTGTACCACTCACTTCTGTAATCATGAAGTGCTTTGAGAGGCTGGTTATGGCACACATTAACTCCATCATCCCAGACACCCTAGACCCACCTAATTTGCATACCGCCCTAACATATCCATGGATGACGCAATCTCAATTGCTCTCCAGACTGTCCTCACCCACCTAGATAAGAGGAATACAGTACCTATGTGAGAATGCTGTTCATTGACTACAGCTCAGCATTCAACACCATTGTCCCCTCCAAGCCTAGGACTCTGGGTCTAAAAACTTCCCTCTGCAACTGGATCCTGGACTTCCTGATGGGCCGATCTCAGGTGGTGAGGGTAGGCAACTTCACCTCAGGCACGCTGACCCTCAACACAGAGGCCCCATAGGGGTGTGTGCTTAGTCCCCTCCTGTACTCCCTGTTCACACATGACTGTGTGGGCACGCACGACTCAAACAACATCATCAAGTTTGCTGACAACACGACAGTGGTAGGCCTGATCACCGGTGATGATGAATCAGCCTACAGGGAGGAGGTCAGTGACCTGGCAGTGTGGTGCCAGAACAACAACCTCTCCCTCAATGTCAGTAAGACCAAGGAGCTACACACTCACACACACTCACTCCATCATCTGCTCACTCACACATAATAATGCACATACATTTATACTGACTCTACATACCCGCACACCCACTCACATACAAGCTGCTGCTACTTTGTTTATCTTATATCCTGCTCCCTAGTCACCTTACCCCAATACATATCTACCTCCATCACTCCAGTATCCATGCACATTTTAAATATGGTATTGGAACTGACCCTGTATTATAGTATGCTTACTTACTTACTTATTGTGTTCTTATATATTTCTTATTTCTCGTGTGTTTTTCTTCTAGTATTACATTGTTATTGATTATTACATTGCTGGATTTTGAGTTTGCAAGAAAGGCATTTCACTGTACTTGTGCATGTGACATTAAAACGTGAAACTTGCTGGAATAGTGGAGGCAGCTCCTGGTTGCTCTCCGGTTTTGTGATGAAACAAAAAGGTGTGTTTGAGTTTATTCTGCCACTGTCTCTTCTTATTGTCTCGGCCTTTGGCATATACTGTATCACGGTCGCAAGGCATATGAACTAACAGGTTATAGAGCAAACAACACAATTATCACAACACATAGGTTGTAATATGGCTTTTTTTTCTGGCTTGGTTTCCCCAGTGATTTTACCCATGCACCGCTACGGCGGAGGAGTGAATTCAAATGAAGTATCTGGGCCACGTCTACAGAGAAAATAATTTAACGCCATCTGATACCGCCTCTTGTTACAGAGAATAAGAGAAGAGAAAATAGAGGTGTGGAGAGACCGATTGACCATGAAGAGAAAACAGCAGATGAACGATCCAGTGAAAATCAAAAGGAAAAATTTCAACAAGGGGTAAGAAAAGAGACAAGCCTGCAGGATGACAGAGAGGAAGAGAGAAAGCAGTCTTTCCTGAAGAAAGAAATAATAAAAAAAACTGAAGAAACAAAGAGAATAGGAGAGAGAGGGTTTAAAGAAGGGGTGGGGGACGTCTGGCATCCGGGCCGTATATGGCCTACGAGAACGTTTGATCAGGCCCCGAGCCAATTTATATACTGTATATATTTTTTTTAATGTAAAAAAAGCTCTAGATGTCGTTTTTCCACAAAAAAAAATATAATAATTCAGGTGCACTTGCAGTACTGAAAAAGGCCTATTTGGAGCGTCATTACAGCTCGAAACATGCTAAACTGAATGAGTTGCAAGGACAACTTTGTGTGGATGAAGTCATTGCTCTTCAGCGGTGTTTGGGTGCCCAACAAGCCGCCTTTACGAAACCTCGTTTGGATGGGGAAAATGTTATGCATTTTGTGGTGAGTGAGCTTATCGCAAAGAAACTAAAGCCTCATTTGGAAGGATAATTTGTAAAAGAAAATTTGTAAAATTTGTCTCCTTGCCACTGCAGAGTTGCTAGCACCAGACAAAGTTAAATTGTTCCAAAGTGTCAGTTTGTCTCGAAGAATCGTCACGGAGCGGATAAACTGACATGGCACAAGATTTCTAAAAAACATTGATGGACTCCGCAAAGATATTTTTAGTTTTTCTCTTTGGCATGTGATCAAACAACTGACATAACAAATACCGCCCAATTTGCAATTTTTGTGTGTGGGATTACCGCTGAGTTTTACACAAGGGAGGAATTGCTGTCTTTGGAAGCCATGCAGGGCACCACCAGAGATGAGGACTTGTTTGAGATACTTGTCTCGGCCATGAGCAAATTTGAGCTACGGTTTGAAAAACTAGGTGGCCTTACTACAGATGGAGCGCCAGCCATGGTTGGCTCGAAAAAGGGGTTAACCGCATTAGTGAAAAAATAAATGAGTTGCCTCAGTCGGATGCAACTGCATCATACATCAAGAAAGTCTATGTGCACAGTTCCTGAAGCCGAACAACGTAATGGCAACTGTAGTGTTGATCATCAATTTTATCAAAAGCAAAAGGCTGAACAACCACCAGTTTAACTTCTTATGGCTGGGGGCAGTATTGAGTAGCTTGGATGAATAAGGTGCCCAGAGTAAACTGCCTGCTACTCAGGCCCAGAAGCTAAGATATGCATATTATTAGTATATTTGGATAGAAAACACTCTGAAGTTTCTAAAACTGTTTGAATGATGTCTGTGAGTATAACAGAACTCATATGGCAGGCAAAAACCGGAGAAAAATCCAACCAGGAGGAGGTAAATCTCAGGTTTGTAGGTTTGCCTATCCAATATACAGTGTCTATTGGGTCATATTGCACTTCCTAAGGCTTCCACTAGATGTCAACAGTCTTTAGAACCTTGTTTCAGGCTTCTACTGTGAAGGATGAGGGAATGAGAGCTGTTTCAACCAGGTGTCTGGCAGAGTGCCATGAGCTCACTCAGGCGCGCCCCCGTGAGAGGCAGCTGCGTTCCTTTTCGTTTCTAAAGACAAAGGAATTCTCCGGTTGAAACATTATTGAAGATTTATGTTAAAAACATCCTAAAGATTGATTCTATACATCGTTTGACATGTTTCTACGAACTGTAATGGAATGTTTTGACTTTTCGTCTGGCCTGCGTGTTATGAATTTGGATTTTTTAATTAAACGCGCGAACAAAAAGGAGGTATTTGGACATAAATTATGGACTTTATCGAAGAAAACAAACATTTATTGTGGAACTGGGATTCCTGGGAGTGCATTCTGATGAAGATCATCAAAGGTAAGTGAATATTTATAATGCTATTTCTGACTTCTGTTGACTCCACAACATGGCGGGTACCTGTATGGCTTGTTTTTGTGTCTGAGCGCCGTACTCAGATTATTGCATGGTGTGCTTTTTCCGTGAAGTTTTTTTGAAATCTGACACAGCGGTTGCATTAAGGAGAAGTTTATCTAAAGTTCCATGTATAATACTTGTATCTTTTATCAATGTTTATTTTGAGTATTTCTGTAAATTGATGTGGCTCTCTGCCAGATCACCGGATGTTTTGGAGGCAAAACATTACTGAACATAACGCATCAATGTAAACTAAGATTTTTGGATATAAATATGAACTTTATCGAACAAAACATACATGTATTGTGTAACATGAAGTCCTATGAGTGTCATCTGATGAAGATCATCAAAGGTTAGTGATTCATTTTATCTCTATTTCTGCTTTTTGTGACTCTTCTCTTTGGCTGGAAAAATGGCTGTGTTTTTCTGTGACTAGGTACTGACCTAACATAATCAGATGGTGTGCTTTCGTCGTAAAGCCTTTTTGAAATCGGACACTGTGGTGGGATTAACAACAAGTTTATCTTTAAAATGGTGTAAACTACTTGTATGTTTGAGGAAAACAATTCATGGAGATGAACGGGAAACCTGTCGCAGAACTGAGTGATGACAAGTGGATGTGTGATTTGGCCTTCATGGTGGACATAACCAAGTATCTGTCTGACTTGAAGCTTCACGGGCCGAACCAGCTTCTCAGCGATCTGCTATCAAACGTGAAATTGTTCGAAGCTAAATTAAAGTTCAACTAGAAAGGGGTAACACAGTGCATTTTCCTACTCTGCAAGGACAAGAGCCTGATATTACGTTGGAATATGCCGGTGAGTGTGGAAAGCTTGCATTTTGTGAGCAGTATAAGGATGTGAAAAGTAAACAACTGGAGTTGAACATATTTGCAACCCCGTTTAACGTCGAACCAGTGGATGTGCAGGATGGCCTACAACACGAAGTCATTGAGCTGCAAAGCAATGACGAGCTCAAAGCCAGGTACAACAACCTCCCTCTCCTTGAGTACTACAAAATGTACGTTAGTGCTGAGAATTTTCCTGTTCTGAGGAGACATGCTCTTAAATTTGCATGTGTTCGGGACGACCTACTGCTGTGAGCAGTTCTTTTCCAAACTGATTCTTGCAAAGATTCAATTTCCCGCTCAAGACTGACTGATACAAACCTGGAAAACCAGCTGCGAGTAGCATCATCTTCACTGCCAGCTGACATCATACGCTCGTCAAAGATAAGCAGTTTCAGCCATCGCATTAGAGGTGAGTTTGAACAAGTAATCATAATAACAACAACAACATTATTTACAATAGTAATATTCATTTAAATAGGACTAGCACTTGTCTAAATACTCAAGGGCACAAGAAACATCATACAAGTCATATTTAAACTCAATGTCAGTGATTAAAGTCACATTAAAACATGAATAAAGCAGAAAATAGCACATTTTAATAATATGGCCCCCAAATTAATTTATAAATATCCAAATGGCCCTTGATGGCAAAAAGGTTCCCCACCCCTGGTTTAAAGGAAGGGGAGGGATTATACAACTTGATAGAACCAGGGAAGGAGAGAGTGGAAGAAATGGATTTGTCTAAATTGAAGCGCTGCGGAGAGTGCAGACGTGCGTGACTGGATGGGTATTTGACAGGTGTTCTCTCCTGTCTCTCTGGTGTAAATCTCAGCTCGAGAGAAATCCTACCCCACTGTGCAGTGGCCATACTAAAGTCTGCCTAATGCTCCATGGAGAGGTAACACTGAGCCGTGGTAAATAACAGAAGTTCTGAGTTCTCCCAGATGAAAGCTTAGGAGGACTCAGCTGCTCTCTCTCTCGCTCTCTCTCTCTCTCTCTCTCAGTATGTGATTCCTACCCTAGCACCTTGGTCCTGGCTCCCAACAGGAACAGGAATAGTACTATGTGATGTGTATCATATGTTTTTACAATCATATATCATTTTAATCTGCAACATACAGTAGATCATACATGATTGAGTATTTGCCTTATAGAAAATGCCAGCAAAAAGCCAACAATTGAGTCTCAAATAACAATGGTGACAGTCTGTAGCATATCTAGCGTTATGATCATCAAAAATGCTATGCTCATAGCAGAGTAAAACTAAAACGGTCTATTGAATTCACACTAAACCTGTATAAGCATGTAATTTCACTGACCCTGGATTGGGGAAGCTGCTAACAGAGATCCCATATTCACTTCATAGCCTCCCACAGGCTTGGCTAGGCAGCATGCAATGGTCCACTCTGTACAATGAGATCTCTGGGTAATTGGGTGCTGCACATCAAATGCAGATCTCTTCTGACATCACACAGGAACTCACTGGAGCAGGGATAAAACAGTATGCTGTATAAAAGCACAGGCAGTTAGTGTTAACAAACAGCACAGCCAAGCACACAAACAAACAAACAGCAAACACCCGGCCATCACACAGATAATAGGCCCCTTAGACAATATTTATCCCGACTCATCCACCAATCAGCCTTCACCACATTTGGAAGAAAGGCAGCTGTTCATCCGAAGGACGAGAGATCAACTGATCTGAGATGAGAGCGAGAAAAAGACAGAGCAAGAGAGAGGGGGGGAGGAGATTGGAGAGGATGACGGGATAGGTTCTGACAGTTTACTGCCATACAACCGACCAATCTATGAATCTGTGATGGTTGTGTATTTCTAAGAAAGCTGAATAATTCATTTCAACCAATGACATGCTGGAGTGGAGAGAGGCACCGGTGCATGATAAATTCATAGCATATCCCAGTGATCCAAAGGCACTCTGTCCTCTTAACCTTAAGAGTGTGGCAACCCAGTACACACAGACGAGAGTACACCTGTCAAACAGAGAGAACAGTGAACGCCATCCAAGAAAAAAACACACACACAGCACATCCAACGTGCCTCAGCCCTGTTTGAAAAGGCTCTGAGAGAGGTGACACACACAAACACACACACACATACACACTCACTCAAGAACCAAAGTATTCTCCTCACTCTACTCTACTGTATAAGCAGCCAGTGAAGTCAAATTCTGTTGACACACATAAATATGCAGTGTGTGCACTGTTGGTGCCGGAAAAATATTTTAGATTACATTTTTTTAAATGAATGATCTTGTCACACCTGTCTTTGTGCTTGTCTCCACCCCCCTCCAGGTCTCGCCCATCTTCCCCATTATCCCCTGTGTATTTATACCTGTGTTTTCTGTCTGTCTGTGCCAGTTCGTCTTGTTTGCCAAGTCAACCAATGTTTTTCTCGTAGCGCCTGTTTTTTCCCTGTCTCTCTTTTTCTCGTCATTTCTAGTTCTGACCCTTGCCTGTCCTAAATCTGAGCCCGCCTGCATGACCACTCTGCCTGCCCCTGACCTCGAGCCTGCCTGCCGCCCTGTACCGTTTTGGACTCTGCCCTGGCTATGAACTCTTGCCTGTCCCCGACCCGCCTTTTGCCTACCCTTGGATTATAATAAATATCAGAGCTCAAACCATCTGCCTCCTGTATCTGCTTCTGGCTGTCCCCTTGTGTCGTTATAGTACGAACTGGCCATGACTGACCAAGCAGACTTGGACCAGCTCCAACACGCTGTCTCCCTGCAGGGAGCTACCATTAAGAGACAGGAGGAGCTACTTCAGAACCTGATGGAAAGGTTCTGATCTCTGGCGGAACGCCACAACCAGGGGTTCAAGGCATTAACAGAGCAATTCCGTGAATTAGCTCGCAAGCAGCATGCCACATCTGAGACCTCCCAGCCACTCAGTAACTTCACTACTAGTTGTGGGTTTGTTCAGCCTACCCCGGCTCCCCGAGGACCCCTTTTACCTCCTTCGGAGCGATATGCTGGCTTCGGATCGATCGAAGATAGCTTATCTAATTACGCTAAAGTTCGGAAGGGCACTTTCCTGGGCGACGGCTGTTTGGGAGCAACAATCCACCATTTGCCATAACCTGGAAGATTTCATGGTGGAGGGGAGGAAGGTATTCGATTCGCCGGTGCCCGGGAGAGAGGCGGCACGAAAACTACTGAAGGTACATCAGAACTCCCGTAGTGTGACAGACTACGCGGTAGAGTTTCACACATTGGCCGCCAAGAGTGCCTGGAATCCGGAGGCTCTGTTCGATACCTTCCTTCACGGACTGTCGGAGGAAATTATGAGCTCGCAGCGCAGGAGTTACCATTGAACCTCGATTCCCTCATCGCCCTTACGATTAGGATTGATGGGCATCTACGAGAACGCCGGAGTGAGAGGAGGTTGAGTCTCGGGAACATTCGTTCATCTGCTGCTGCTTGCTCACCTCTGAAGGAATCCAGAGGTCCCTGAAGTGTGCACTTCCGAGAAGATCCAAAGCCACCTGAGTTCCCTCGAGAATCATTGGCGATGAGTGAGTCGGTTACTCCTGAGACTGTGCAACTGGGCAGAGCTGGATTATCGCCTAGGGAACGTTCCTGTAGGATGAGCTCCAACTGTTGTCGGATGAGAGTTTTATGGACGCTACCCTAGTTTCTGAGTTAGGTATCCCCACTCAACTCCTCTCTGTTCCCATGGACGCTAGGGCACTGGACGGCCGCTCCATTGGAAGAGTTACCCACAGCACTGTTCCTGTTAATCTGCGTGATTCAGGAAATCACAGTGAGGCTATACAGCTTCTCCTCATTGATTCCCCCCATGTTCCTGTTGTTTTGGGATTTTCTTGGCTCTAAAACCACAACCCCGTTATTGACTGGACCACGAGTTCAACCCTGGGTTGGAGTCCGTTCTGTCATTCCCATTCTCTCAAAGCGGCGCAGCCTTCCCCAAGACGGCCTCCTCAGGGCTTAAGTAAAGCTTCGGATTTCTCTGCAGTCCCGCAGAGTACCATGACCTCCTGGAGGTCTTCAGCAGGGCTCGGGCTACTTCTCTTTACCCGCATCGTCCCTACGACTGTGCCATCGTCCCTACGACTGTGCCACCGTCCCTACGACTATGCCATCGTCCCTACGACTGTGCCATTGACCTACGACTGTGCCATTGACCTTCTCCCAGGCACCACACCGTTTTCCCGTTCTGCCCAAGAACACGTTCTCCATGTTCGACAAGTCCTTCAGCGCCTCCTGGAGAACCAGTTATTTGTGAAAGTGGAGAAGTGCGAGTTCTACCGTTCTACACTCTCCTTTCTGGGATAATGTTTTAAAATTAAATATAACCTTAATTTTGCTGAACCCGAGGAAGAGTACAGTCGTGGCCAAAAGTTTTGAGAATGACACAAATATTAATTTTCACAAAGTCTGCTGCCTCAGTGTCTTTAGATATTTTTGTCAGATGTTACTATCGAATACTGAAGTATAATTACAAGCATTTCATAAGTGTCAAAGGCTTTTATTGACAATTACATGAAGTTGATGCAAAGAGTCAATATTTGCAGTGTTGACCCTTCTTTTTCAAGACCTCTGCAATCCGCCCTGGCATGCTGTCAATTAAGTTTTGGGCCACATCCTGACTGATGGCAGCCCATTCTTGCATAATCAATGCTTGGAGTTTGTCAGAATTTGTGGAGTTTTGTTTGTCCACCTGCCTCTTGGGGATTGGCCACAAGTTCTCAATGGGAGTAAGGTCTGGGGAGTTTCCTGGCCATGGACCCAAAATATTGATGTTTTGTTCCCCGAGCCACTTAGTTATCACTTTTGCTTTATGGCAAGGTGCTCCATCATGCTGGAAAAGGCATTGTTTGTCACCAAACTGTTCCTGGATGGTTGGGAGAAGTTGCTCTCGGAGTTGGTACCATTCTTTATTCATGGCTGTGTTCTTATGCAAAATTGTGAGTGAGCCCACTCCCTTGGCTGAAAAGCAACCCCACACATGAATGGTCTCAGGATGCTTTACTGTTGGCATGACACAGGACTGATGGTAGCACTCACCTTGTCTTCTCCGGACAAGCTTCTTTTCCGGATGCCAAACAATCGGAAAGGGGATTCATCAGAGAAAATGACTTTACCCCAGTCCTCAGCAGTGCAATCCCTGTACCCTTTGCAGAATATCAGTCTGTCCCTGATGTTTTCCCTGGAGAGAAGCGGCTTCTTTGCTGCCCTTCTTGACACCAGGCCATCCTCTAAAAGTCTTCGCCTCACTGTGCGTGCAGATGCCATTCCTGAGCAAGCTCTGTACTGGTGGTGCCCCGATCCCGCAGCTGAATCAACTTTAGGAGACGGTCCTGGCGCTTGCTGGACTTTCTTGGGCGCCCTGAAGCCTTCTTCACAACATTTGAACCGCTCTCCTTGAAGTTCTTGATGATCCGATAAATGGTTGATTTAGGTGCAATCTTACTGGCAGCAATATCCTTGCCTGTGAAGCCCTTTTTGTGCAAAGCAATGTTGACGGCACATGTTTCCTTGCAGGTAAACATGGTTGACAGAGGAAGTGCAATGATTCCAAGCACCACCCTCCTTTTGAAGCTTCCAATCTGTTATTCGAACTCAATCAGCATGACAGAGTGATCTCCAGCCTTGTCCTCGTCAACACTCACACCTGTGTTAACGAGAGAATCACTGACATGATGTCAGCTGGTCCTTTTGTGGCAGGGCTGAAATGCAGTGGAAATGGGGATTCAGTTCATTTGCATGGCAAAGAGGGACTTCGCAATTAATTGCAATTCATCTGATCACTCTTCATAACATTATGGAGTATATGCAAATTGCCATCATACAAACTGAGGCAGAAGACTTTGTGAAAATTAATATTTGTGTCATTCTCAAAACTTTTGGCCACGACTGTAGCTGCTGCCTATGTACAGACAGACACAAAGGACCACATTTGATTTCTTCGTTCAAAACATCCAGAAAAAAAGGGAATTGGAGAATGGAATAGGTCCCTTCCCCCTGCTCGTAGGCAGCCTTATAAAATGACACAGATAGAGATAGAGTAGTAAAAAACATTACCCTAAAAATACACTCCAACTCTTGGGATACTTGGGGAGACGAGGAAGCTGCCTTCCATCTCTCCCTCTGCCTTCCGCCCCACACATATACATTAACCCGGCATAATGAAGGAAATAACTGGGTTCAGTTTCCATCATTAGCTGTCCCCACTACCACACTCTGCCATAGCACTTATATAAAATATAAATGTACCCGACATCCTGCTGCTATATAGCTGTGCCTGCTCTGCTCTCCTGCTGCTGTTGTATCTGCTGCCTCCTCCGGAGACGATTTGAGGAACTGACTCATTATTTAACACAGAGGAAAGATGCTTCTGAACTGATACCATGATCCCCTGCTTTAGATGATAGATAGGAGTCATGCATTGGACAGAGAGGCTGATTGAGGAGAATGCTGGTGGATGGCTGAGCTCCAGCACAATCTGACTGATCATCCATCTTCACCTTTCATCATCACACTCACTCAGCTCCCCTGCTGAAGGTTGCCGGTCCCAAGCTCAGTCAGCTCAGTCTAATACCCTGTTAACTATTAACTAACATGCGTGAAATGCTTCATAAGAAAACCGATTAATCAGAGCAGCAATCGGTTTAAGTCTGGTCACACCAGACAAAAGGGTTCTATTATAACTTCTCGCCAGGGTCGTGTGGGAACATTTAAACAATAAAATAGCTATTTTGGACAAACACTTCAAAATCTATCAAATTAAGGCCACCTGCAGCTGACAAGTGGTGGGCAGACCATGGGTAGGGTAATCAAATACCATGTGCCCTCACATCAATCAGATTATGGCACAATGGTACAACCAGCTTCTGGCTTGTTTGATGACTAGATCATTTATTTTGTAATTAAAGAGCTGGCCCAAGCAACAGGCCCACTGAGAGACAAAGAGGAACCTGAGCCATTGTCCCCCAAAGGCCACAGTAAACAGGTGTTCTAAAACAGGAATGCCAGAGGGACTATGGCCTACGATGAGTAATACAGCTACTGTAGCATAACTCACCCTGCTGCCCCCACAACCCACTCATGTACATCCATACTGGAGAGAGATCCGTTTTATGGCCAGCAAGTCACACTATTTCAAGTCGAGCTGCCAGGCAAAGAAAATACATGAAATGAAATGAGGTGGAGACTGACGGGTATATAAACTCACAGCCCCTGAACACCTCCTCCGGCTCTCCACTGCCCACTAGGTGATTTACCGGCTCTCCACTGCCCACTAGGTGATTTACCGGCTCTGCGGCCACGCTCAGTTACACTTACAGGTTCATGTTTTTAACTGTCAGCCTCTCACACTTCCATGCCTCTATCTTCTGCCATTTTGTAAACCTTCTGAAATGGTTGACCAATAATTGACATCCCTGAAATGTGATGAGAAACCAACCATTAACAAATTACTTATCAGCGCTTAACAGAGTCCAGGCTGTAGCAGATGACATTGACCATGGAACAGAAATAGTCTATAGATATGATAACCAGCTACAGTGAACCAGCTAAAGCATACAAACCGCTACTAATCAGTCCTAGCTCTCTCTTTTAGCACCCTTGTAAAGACATGACTAGTTTCCACTAGACATGACTCATTCCACTCTCTTTCATGCCAAGACCAGAAAGACATCAAAATGCTGCCCCCGAGGAATACAAATCCCTGTCTCACCCTCTCCTCTGTTCTGACCTGCCTATTGTAGTATCTGCGTTGGCAGATGCTCTCTGTGCTACAAAGGGGTCACAGGCAAACTCATTAGCTCAGATGCCAAATGAACCGGCCATGTTGTTACAAGGGTTCCGCTCAAAGCGGGAACAGAGGAAATGCATTACGGTTGGAGGAGGTGAAATGACTGGTGGATAGGTGTGGTATGATGATGGGATTGTGGTGGTGTGACAAAACTGAGGAATATTGCCTGCGAACACAAGCAGGGCTCCTTCTGTAATCTCCTTTATTGGCTTTAGTCACCAGCTGGTGGACATCCAAAGACATCATAGTACAATACTGAATCAAGTTACATAATGGTGCTAATTCCAATCACTACATCTCTATTGTACGTATTACACCTTCATAACAAGGCAATCAACACAGGTTGACAATATTGGGCTCCCGAGTGGCGTAGCGGTCTAAGGCACTGCATCTCAGTGCTAGAGGTGTCACTACAGACCCTGGTTCGATTCCAGGCTGTATCACAACCGGCCGTGATTGGGAGTCCCATAGGGCGGCGCACAATTGGCCCAGCGTCGTCTGTGTTAGGGTTTGGCCGGGGTAGGCCGTCATTGTAAATAAGAATTTGTTCTTAACTGACTTGCCTAGTTAAATAAAGGTTAAATAAACATTTTGAAAGGAGCCTGTCTGTTCAATGACCTCTATGAGCTGTGAACCAGGATTGATGTTCTTAAGGTATGACTGATGTTGCCGACTCACAGCGCTGCAGTTGGTCCAGGACAGGTCATTCTGAACATTCATTATGCAGCTGAAGAGGTGAGAGAGTGGGAAGTCAACTAAAGCGGAATGCCCATATTTCAAGAGCGAACTGTCCAGCTGGATATTTTCACTATTGCCACTTACATACTACTAGTAGCCCTCAGGTGTTTGACAGCACACAGGGGCAGTGTTCTGCTGTCCTCCACCACTTTTCCACTCCCTCATTCTCTTCTGCCCACTGTGACAGTAATGGTGCTCTAAGTTTGCTTACAGGGGATGCATGGCTGTTTTACTGGCCTCAAAGCCATGCTGGGAAACAATGAGGCTCGGCTCTGCCAGTGCTGAGGAGATGTAATGTCATATTTGAGCACAGTGGACAGCTTTATATGCAACAGCAGGAGATGGCAGAGATCCGTAGGCGTAATGGATACATTGCACTCGGAGGCACCATGGGTGCCATAACAATTCATTAGGCCATTTCATTATGGATGGGCAGGGTTATCCTGTGGCTAGGTGCTGTTAAACGCAATTGACTGAGGGTTATAAGTGCAATTGCTACCGGTGCTCTCCTGTCTCTGATTAACCAATATCCCATCCAATATCCCATAACAGACAAAGTATCATCTTGTCTCATTGCATCTTATCTCATCTCTCACATAAAAATCCATCAGGAAAACCAATAAAAACTGGCATCAGAAATAAGTCCAGGCATACAGGCAGGCAGATTGGATAGGAGAACTAGACTGTTTCACCAGCAGCTATTGTTCCTGTTGTCTGACTGTCTGACTGACTGTCTGTCTGACTGACTGTCTGTCTGACTGTCTGTCTGACTGACTGCATGTCTTTCTGACTGACTGCATGTCTGTCTGACTGACTGCATGTCATTCTGAATGTCTGCATGTCTGTCTGACTGACTGCATGTCTGTCTGACTGACTGTCTGTCTTTCTGACTGACTGCATGTCTTTCTGACTGACTGCATGTCTTTCTGACTGACTGCATGTCTGTCTGACTGACTGCATGTCTTTCTGAATGTCTGCATGTCTGTCTGACTGACTGCATGTCTTTCTGACTGACTGCATGTCTTTCTGACTGACTGCATGTCTTTCTGACTGACTGCATGTCTTTCTGACTGACTGCATGTCTGTCTGACTGACTGCATGTCTTTCTGACTGACTGCATGTCTTTCTGACTGACTGCATGTCTTTCTGACTGACTGCATGCCTTTCTGACTGACTGCATGTCTGTCTGACTGACTGCATGTCTTTCTGACTGACTGCATGTCTTTCTGACTGACTGCATGTCTTTCTGAATGTCTGTTTGATTAACTGCATGTCTTTCTGAATGTCTGTTTGATTGACTGCATGTCTGACTGACTGTATGTGTGTCTGACTGTCTGTCTGTCTGACTGCATGTCTGTCTGTCTGACTGCATGACTGTCTGTCTGACTGCATGTCTGACTGAATGTCTGTCTGTATGTCTGCCTGTCTGACTGCATGTCTGACTACATGTCTGTCTGTCTGACTGCATGTCTGTCTGTCTGACTAGGGTTGCTGGAAGCCCTAGAGCTCCAGAGTCAGTCATTCAGTCAGTCCCACTAAGCCAGTCAGTCTGACTGTGGCAGGACAGGGAGTCAGTCCAACAACACGTCCCCCTCACAGTGAGACACCTGCGGGGTCGATCCCGGGTGCAGCCTCCTCTCTGTCCTGGTAATCAAGCTCTAATTGTGTGAGGATGAGCAAAGACACGGGCAGAACGTGGTGGCACAGAGGATGCAAACACAGAAGACACGTTTTAGGGACAGAGAGAAAATACCCACCCACAGTGATAACAACATCAGATGTCTGTCTAGCTCCTTGGAAAACAATCTGTTATGACTGCACAAACCCACTTTGACCTGAGGCTGATGGAGAAACAACACACAGAGCCTCTGGAAGTGATAACAGAAGGGTTGGGAATGGGATGACACTGATGTGATAGGAAAGACAAAAGAGGATGATTATACAGTATCCATTCACTTAGCTCCAATCTAATATGTGGTGTTACATCCTAATTCATTAATGCTATTACACCTTCAGTTGATTACAGGTGGATGTCAGTGACAGGGAGTCCTGTCCCAAGTGCTAAGGGGATCCCATGTGTTCAATGTCTGTGCTGGGTGCATGCCTGTGTGAATGTGTGGCTTTTGCATAGTAGAAGCTGTCTTACCCAGATCTTGACCGGTGGTCCATCCACGTTCACAAGCCTGGTCCTCACTCGGCGTGTGTGTGTTGCCTGTGCGTCTCTGGTTCTGCGGTCCGTCTGTCCAGAGAGTGTGTGTGTGTTGGACTGTGATGTTGCTCCACCAGCTTCCTATGGTAATACTCACTGAGCCTCCAGCTTGTAACAGCAGCAACTGAGCCTGACTGCAATTGCTTCGCTCCCCCTCTCGCTCCCCCTCGCTCCCCCTCGCTCCCGCTATCTATAGTGCATCAACCTCTTCCCTCTGCAGATGAAAAGGCAACTGAAGTCTCTTTCCCCCTCTCTCTCTCGTCTTTGTGTTCCAGAGTCAGCTTCTGGTTCCCATTGGGCACAGGGCTTTGTGTCTCTGCCACTGTGACAGCCTGATCTGGTGATGGTGTGCTCTTTCACTACAGGGGCATGTGAGTGTGTGTGTGTGCGCATGTGTGTGTGAGGGAGAGAGACAGCCCTGCTGCTGCTGTTCAGTGGAGCACATCTGTGCTGTTGCTGCCTCTCCACTACTCCGGCTGTTCAGCTTCACAACTCACTCTGCTAGCCAACTAACGGCTTAGGGATCATCTCAAAAGTCTGGAAAACAGGAAAAACATAGACAAAAGGTTTAGCTCATCCACAAAGGGCCAGATGGCAATGGAATTATGGAAAATAGAGAGGTTCAATACATTGCATTTGAGATTGCTTGAACATGGAAATATACTTTTTTCTTGATATTATAATATATTTCTAAACTTCTGCTGACCAGACAGTAAAAAAGCAAATTTACTCTCTCCCTCTACATAACCCCAGACAAGCAACATAGGAGTCACATTTTATCCCCCCTGGGAACTCAGAAGCTGAGAATGAGGAGATAACTTTACCTCCAGGCTGTTCAAACAGATATTTTATACTTCAGCCATGGTGTTAAATAACAGAGTAAATCAGAGTCCAAGGCAGTGCAAGAGTGTCATATTCAGGTGAACGCATAGACTGTACCTTATTTCACCCCTTATTGTCCCTTTATTGTCCCTAAGAGACAACACTTCAGGTGCACTGATGCAGAATCTCTATGCAAAGCTAAGAAAATGCGAACACAGTTATAATTATGTAAGGAACCACCCAGTAATGATCTTATGGAAGGGGTGATCATTTTTTTATGTTTCTGTACTAGCACGATTTCTACTCATTGGCGGACAACGTCATTCCAAAAATGTATGTTCATAATCATATTACAGCCTACATGATAGTTCTGCTGTTTTGTCTGAGGGTTTACATTTGATATCTTATAGCAGGGGTTGGCAACAGGCGCGTGAGGGAGTTATTTTTTTATAATAAAAAAAAACATGTTTTTTACACCAATCTCGACAAATAATTTCTGTATAGACCTAGCTTTGTGCACAGGAGCATTGTCATGCTGAAACAGGAAAGGGCCTTCCCCAAACTGTTGCCACAAAGTTGGAAGCACAGAATTGTCTAGAATGTCATTTTATGCTCTAGCGTTAAGATTTCCCATCACTGGAACTAAGGGGCCTAGCTCGAACCATGAAAAACAGCCCCAGGCCATTATTCCTCCTCCACCAAACTTTACAGTTGGCACTATGCATTGGGGCATGTAGCGTTCTCCTGGCACCCGCCAAACCCAGATTGATCCGTCGGACTGCCAGATGGTGAAGCGTGATTCATCACTCCAGAGAACGTGTTTCCACTGCTCCAGAGTCCAATGGCGGCAAGCTTTACACCAGTCCAGCCGATGCTTGGCATTGTGCATGGTAATCTTAGGCTTGTGTGCGGCTGCTCGGCCATGGACACCCATTTCATGAAGCTCCCGACGAACAGTTCTTGTGCTGACATTGCTTCCAGAGGCAGTTTGGAACTCGTAGTGAGTGTTGTAACCGAAGACAGACGATTTCTATGCGTTTCGTGCTTCAGCACAATGACGGTGCCACGTTGAAAGTCACTGAGCTATTCAGTACGGGCCATTCTACTGCCAATGTTTGTCTATGGAGATTGCATTACTGTGTGCTCAATTGTATACACCTGTCAGCAACAGGTGTGGCTGAAATAGCAGAATCCACTCATTTGAAAGGGTGTCCACATACAAGTGTATGTCAACAATCCTTCCTCCAAAGGACTATTCTATGAATTACATTTAGTGAGAAGAAAATCATGGTATTTTTATGTCTGGGTTTCGTGAGGAAACACTCTAGCCTTCTGTTGAAGCCCTGGTCTCTGAAGCCCTGCTAGGGATTTCTCCACCCCATGTATTTCCCCAGGCAAGAGGCAGGCATAAGTTGGCACCATCTTGGAGTCAAGTGTTCTCAGGGATGTTGGAGTCAAGTGTACTCATGGATGTTGGAGTCAAATGTTCTCAGGTATGTTGGAGTCAAGTGTACTCAGGGATGTTGGAGTCAAGTGTACTCAGGGATGTTGGAGTCAAATGTTCTTAGGGATGTTGGAGTCAAGTGTACTCATGGATGTTGGAGTCAAATGTTCTCAGGTATGTTGGAGTCAAGTGTACTCAGGGATGTTGGAGTCAAGTGTACTCAGGGATGTTGGAGTCAAATGTTCTCAGGTATGTTGGAGTCAAGTGTACTCGGGGATGTTGGAGTCAAGTGTACTCAGGGATGTTGGAGTCAAATGTTCTCAGGTATGTTGGAGTCAAGTGTACTCATGGATGTTGGAGTCAAGTGTACTCAGGGATGTTGGAGTCAAGTGTACTCAGGGATTTTGGAGTCAAATGTTCTCAGGGATGTTGGAGTCAAGTGTACTCATGGATGTTGGAGTCAAATGTTCTCAGGTATGTTGGAGTCAAGTGTACTCAGGGATGTTGGAGTCAAATGTTCTCAGGGATGATGGAGTCAAGTGTACTCATGGATGTTGGAGTCAAATGTTCTCAGGTATGTTGGAGTCAAGTGTACTCAGGGATGTTGGAGTCAAATGTTCTCAGGGATGTTGGAGTCAAGTGTACTCAGGGATGTTGGAGTCAAATGTTCTCAGGGATGTTGGAGTCAAGTGTACTCAGGGATGTTGGAGTCAAATGTTCTCAGGGATGTTGGAGTCAAGTGTACTCAGGGATGTTGGAGTCAAATGTTCTCAGGTATGTTGGAGTCAAGTGTACTCAGGGATTTTGGAGTCAAATGTTCTCAGGGATGTTGGAGTCAAATGTTCTCAGGGATGTTGGAGTCAAGTGTACTCAGGAATGTTGGAGTCAAGTGTACTCAGGGATGTTGGAGTCAAATGTTCTCTGAGTCAATGTCTTGCATGTGATGCTGAGCTATTGTGATATTGAGAAGCATACGTATGTTGGTGCAAAATCAACCATCACATTTCACCTTGAGGGAAAGTTTCTAATCAATGCAGTCAACAAGCCCATACAGATGCTCTCGATATGTTCAAGCCAACACACTCATTTTTGAAGTAAGTAATGGTCTATCTACTGGCCCTGAGCAACTTTAAGTACACTCACAAACATCCTCGCACACCAAATGCAAAAGACTGAGAGAAGGAAGAGAGAAGGGAAAGAAGAGAGAGAGAGAAGTTTAATAGACTGAGGAAACCGATAAATGGACCGGATTGCAACTATGTGCCCTTGCAATCACAGATGAGTGCAGCTTTTATAGTGAGGGGCACTGGAATTTGTATGTGCATACGTGCGTGAGCATACATGCACGAGTTTGTGTGTGTGGCTCAGCCACAACAGTGTGACTGCTGTTATCAACTGCATGTCTGCCCTAGGGAGGAAGCTGCTGTGCTGGGGGGTAAACAGCTTTTTCAGCCTCACTGCTCCCTCACTGCAGCTGTGAAAGGGGCCGAGTAATCCTGCTGCTCTTTCACGCCCTGCGGACCAGGCCGATCTGGGGTGGCACACAGTAACACAGTAACACAAACTCCCAGGACTGGGAGGGTGGTATGCTGACCTCAACTAGGGTGCTGTATGATTTGTGTGACTGGCCAAACACTATCAAAACACAGGAGCATGCTCACTACAGAAATCAGTAGGAAGGTCATTGTGGGGGCAGAAAAACGCATCTCTGATCAAATCCCGATTACTGAGACAAGGCTTCGGATGTTAGGAGCAGAAAGGTGCAGCATCTGACACCTGTGGAGTGGAGCTGGGTTATTGCAAGTGTCACTGCCTCTGGCACCTGAAACATATTCCCAAACTGAACAAATGTGTGCCTTGGTGCAGAGTCATGGTGATTAGCGTACCAGTGAGGGGTGAGTGTGTGTCTGCGTGCGTGACACGGTGGTGGTTTATGTGAGAGAGGTGGTGACTCACACTGGCCTGAGCTGACGCTGGAGACCCTGTGGCCTGTGAGGAGGGAGGGGAGAGAGGGAGCGAGGGGAAGGAGGGAGGGGAGGAAGAAAGGTGGGTGTGGAGTGTGTGTACCCTGTAGCCTCCACAGAGACTAGGAGAGAGAGATGGTAGACGAGGGAGAGTGAGTAAAAATGAAATGGAAAACGGTGTAGGAGGCGGAGTGAAAGCTGGATGACGAGGGAGAGATAAAGAGGGGTCTGTGGGGAGAGTGTGTAGGCTATGCATCCTGCAACATCCACAGAGACTGCCAGCTTGCAGAGAGAAGGGAAGGGAAGTCTGTGGGCCCTGGAGCCTCCAGAGGGACTGGCAGAGCAGGCAGCGCCGTGGAGGGAGACAGACAGCGCTAGCTGCACCGGTTGGCCTACACGCTGAAGGAGGGCGCTCGGTGGGCGGGGGGCCATGTTTACTAAATACAGATCCCCACTGGGAGACTGCCTCTCTGTGTGAATGTGATTACACTACACACACCATTTACCAGCAGCAAAGCCTTATCATTACTGAATAATTACTTCTGCAACAAGAGCACAGGGAGGATGAATGGCTGCAGGTTATACTGTCTACTTACACTGAGTAGACAAAACATTAGGAACACCTTCCTAATATTCAGTTGCACCCCCTCTTGCCCTCAGAACAGCAACAATTCGTCGGGGCATGGACTCTACAAGGTGTCGAAAGCGTTCCATAGGGATGCTAGCCCATGTTGACTCCAATGCTTCCCACAGTTGTGTCAAGTTGTCTGGATGTCCTTTTCATACACACAGAAAACTGTTGAGCGTAGCAAAACCCAGCAGCGTTGCAGTTCTTGACACAAACCAGTGCACCTGGCACCTACTACCATACCCAGTTCAAAGGCACTTAAATATTTTGTCTTGTCCATTCACCAACTGAATGGCACACATAATGTACACAATTCATGTTTCAAGGCTTAAAAATAACAAGTGACATCAATAAGGGATCATAGCTTTCACCTGGATTCAACTGGTCGGCCTATGTCATGGAAAGAGCATTTGTTCTTAATGTTGTGTATACATTGTATATCGCTAAGAATGTGAGAGTAGGGTGACTCCACCAGCAGGTCTCAAACCCAGGCCACCAGCACCAACGTTGAACACCCTAACCATTGTCCAAATAAGGGATATCTTTAGGGCATGTGCTTATTGGGCAAGTATAGTTAGGCCCTGTCCAGAATAAACCTTAACCCCGCCTCCCTAGGCACTTATGTAGATGAAACAACTTGATTGGTGTACACAATAGGGTGAATGCACTTTGAAGTAAATCTCAGCTCTGTTAAAAGTACACTCAAGAAAAGCTATTTTATTTATTATAGTGATTCAGGATTTCATTAAAACATGTTAATATGCCCCACAAACATTAGACAACTATACAGAAAGCCCTTAAATCACTTAACGGGTAAGGTATCGGTTAATCTGACTATTTTCATAATTTGACTTGATTTACAGTACTTTTTTTTAGCGATTTAAGGCGGTGGCATGGCGGGAAGACCGGGGTACCATGAACCAAGAGGTTGAGAAACCCAGGTGAGGACATGAATGATAATCACCTACTTCAAATATGTAACTTGAAAACACTGTATGTTAAAAGCACTGTGTGTGAGTATCCCTAACCTTACCAACAGACAAAGAGCTACAAATTGATCAGTGGTTCAGGGCCTTGATTGGCTTGGCAACCGTAACAAGGAGTGATGTCTAATGACATTTTTGGGGGGGAGAACGTTTCTTTGGGACCATCAGGTGACGCCCTAACAACTGATACACAGAAATGTTCCTGCAATGTTCCCATGAAACGTGTCTAGAATGAATAAATAAACAACAACAACAAGAAATCCACAGGCCAGACTATAATTGCTGTAATGATTAGGCTTTGCTGTACCTCTGTACCTCTGTCAGGTCAAGACCAGGGTGAGGACGATGAGCATGCAGATGAGCTTCCCCGAGACGGTTTGTGCAAAAATTATTTGGTTTTGCAAACCCACAGCTTCATCAGCTGTCCGGGTGGATGCTCTCAGACGATCCCGCAAGTGAAGAAGGCAGATGTGGAGGTCCTAGGCTGGCGTGGTTACACGTGGTCTGCGGTCGGTTGTGAAGCCGATTGGACGCACTGCCAAATTCCCTAAAACGACGTTGGAGGCGGCTTATGGTAGAGAAATTAACATTAAATTCTCTGAACAGCTCTGGTGGGCATTCCTGCACTCAGCATGGTAATTGCACGCTCCCTCAGAACTTGAGACATCTGTGGCATTGTGTTGTGTGACAAAACTGCACATTTTAGAGTGGCCTTTAATTGTCCCCAGCACAAGGTGAACCTGTGTAATGATAATACCGTTTAATCAGCGTATTGATATGGCACACCCTCAGGTGGATGGATTAACTTGGCAAATTAGAAATATTCACTAGCAGGGATGTAAACAAATTTGTGCACAAAAAATGAGAAGAAATACACTTTTTGTGCGTATGGAAAACTTCTGGGATCTTTCATTTCAGCTCACGAAACATGGGACCAACATGTTACATGTTGAGTTTATATTTTTGTTCAATGTATGTTATGACCCCTATGCGGTTAGTTGGGCCAACAGGATTGAGGGTATGAAATGTCAGGGAGTAATCTTCTCAAACTAAGACAATTTGATATGTTATTAACTTCATAACACAATAAGGTAGGAAACAATCGGAATGGTAATGACATCCCTAAGGGCTCACCTTGGGAGGGGGGGGAGGGGTCAAAGGTCATACATTTTGGGGTATGTTGAGCCAGAATGGACAGTATTGGGATAGTACCATATTACCACATGGTACCCTAACTCCACCAAATTCCTTTTTGCTATATAGAGTCAAAGATTTTGCATGGCCATACCTGAATAAATAACTTGGTTAATAAAGCCAATAATGAGGACAACCGAAAACGATGGACCAAGCATGTCAGTTATATATATTTAACAAAATATTACCAGATATGCCACCAAAATGTTTTGTTTTGTAACTGTTTCAAATACATTACATTAAAACACTTAAAACATTTTTGGAGAAGCATTCACTAATGTCCATTAATTAAAATGATATGCGATATGATTCTATAATGTTATGTTATTATGTTAACATCAACAAATCAAAACAGACAAATGGCCACATGCTTCGTTAACAACAGGTGTAGACTAACAGTGAAATGCTTACTTACGGGCACTTCCCAACAATGCAGAGAGAAAAAGGAGAAATAGAAGAATTACTACACAAGTAATAAATACATAATGAGTAACGATAACTTGGCTGTATGCACAGAGTACCAGAACTGAGTCCATGTGCAGGGAGGGGTAGGAGGTAATTGAGGTTGATATGTACAGTGTCGTGAAAAAGTATTTGTCCCTTTCTGATTCTCTATTTTTGCATATTTTTGATACTGAATGGTTTCAGATCTTCAACCAAAACCTAATATTAGATACAGGGAACCTGAGTTTACAAATAACAACAACAAAAAATTGACACATATTATTTATTTAATTAAAAACGTTATGCATCACCCAATTGCCCGTGTAAAAAAGTAATTGCCCCCTTCCACTCAATAACTGGATGTGTCACCTTTAGACGCAATGACTGCAACCAGATGCTTCCTGTAGTTGTTCATCAGTTTCTCACATTACTGCAGAGGAATTTTGGCCCACTCTTGGATGCACAACTGCAGAGACATTTGTGGGTTTTCAAGCATGAGCTGCTCATTTCAAGTCATGCCACAACATCACAATTAAGATTAGGTCTGGACTTTGACTAGGCCATTTCAAAACTTCAAGTGTGTAACTTTTTAACCATTTTCATGTTGACTTGATTGTGGGTTTTGCATCATTGTCTTGCTGCATGACCCAGATGCGCTTCAGCTTCAGCTCACAGACAGATGGCCTGACATTCTCCTGTAGAATTCTCTGATACAGAGCACAATTCATGGTTCTTTCTATTAAGGCAAGTTGTCCAGGTACTGAGGCAGCAAAGAATCCCCAAACCATCACACTACCAACACCATAAAACTGTGAAGGACCTCGGCGTTACTCTGGACCCTGATCTCTCTTTTGACGAACATATCAAGACTGTTTCAAGGACAGCTTTTTTCCATCTATGTAACATTGCAAAAATCAGAAACTTTCTGTCCAAAGATAATGCAGAAAAATTAATCCATCTTATAACTGCAATAGTAAAGTTCTTACATGTGTTACATATATATTAATCCATCCATCCATAAATTAATCCATCTTATAACTGCAATAGTAAAGGGCTTACATGTGTTACATATATATATACTGTATGTTACAGGAGAAGGTCAATTTGGGAAATATATACGTTATATACGTCACTTCTAGGTTTGTAACGGTTGTCGTCGGGAGAAAGAGAGGACCAAGGTGCAGCGTGGTAAGTGTTCATCTTATTTAATAATATTCAAAAACTGAACACTGAATAACAAAACAACAAAGTGAAAACCGAAACAGTTCTATCTGGTGCAGACACACAAAGACTGAAAATAACCACCCACAAAACCCAACAGAAAACAGGCTACCTAAATATGGTTCCCAATCAGGGACAACGATTGACAGCTGCCTCTGATTGAGAACCATATCAGGGCAAACACAGAAATAGAAAATCATAGAAAAACTAACATAGACAACCCACCCAACTCACGCCCTGACCATACTAAAACAAAAGACAAAACAAAGGAACTAAGGTCAGAACGTGACAAGGTTAGACTACTGCAATGCTGTACTTTCCGGCTACCCGGATAAAGCACTAAATAAACTTCACTTAGTGCTAAACACGGCTGCTAGAATCTTGACTAGAACCCCAAAAATGTATCATATTACTCCAGTGCTAGCATCTCTACACTGGCTTCCTGTTAAGGCTAGGGATGATTTCAAGGTTTTACTGCTAACCTACAAAGCATTACATGGGCTTGCCCTTACCGATCTTTCCGATTTAGTCCTGCCGTACATACCTACATGTACACTACGGTCACAAGACGCAGGCCTCCTAACTGTCCCTAGAATTTCTAAGCAAACAGCTGGAGGCAGGGCTTCCTCCTATAGAGTTCCATTTTTATGGAATGGTCTGCCTACCTACAGTGGGGAGAACAAGTATTTGATACACTGCCGATTTTGCAGGTTTTCCTACTTACAAAGCATGTAGAGGTCTGTAATTTTTATCATAGGTACACTTCAACTGTGAGAGACGGAATCTAAAACAAAAATCCTGAAAATCACATTGTATGATTTTTAAGTAATTAATTTGCATTTTATTGCATGACATAAGTATTTGATACATCAGAAAAGCAGAACTTAATATTTGGTACAGAAACCTTAGTTTGCAATTACAGAGATCATACGTTTCCTGTAGTTCTTGACCAGGTTTGCACACACTGCAGCAGGGATTTTGGCCCACTCCTCCATACAGACCTTCTCCAGATCCTTCAGGTTTCGGGGCTGTCGCTGGGCAACACGGCGAGTGGAGTTTAGACCAAAAAGCTCTATTTTTGTCTCATCAGACCACATGACCTTCTCCCATTCCTCCTCTGGATCATCCAGATGGTCATTGGCAAACTTCAGACGGGCCTGGACATGCGCTGGCTTGAGCAGGGGGACCTTGTGTGCGCTGCAGGATTTTAATCCATGACGGCGTAGTGTGTTACTAATGGTTTTCTTTGAGACTGTGGTCCCAGCTCTCTTCAGGTCATTGACCAGGTCCTGCCATGTAGTTCTGGGCTGATCCCTCACCTTCCTCATGATCATTGATGCCCCACGAGGTGAGATCTTGCATGGAGCCCCAGACCGAGGGTGATTGACCGTCATCTTGAACTTCTTCCATTTTCTAATAATTGCGCCAACAGTTGTTGCCTTCTCACCAAGCTCCTTGCCTATTGTCCTGTAGCCCATCCCAGCCTTGTGCAGGTCTACAATTTTATCCCTGATGTCCTTACACAGCTCTCTGGTCTTGGCCATTGTGGAGAGGTTGGAGTCTGTTTGATTGAGTGTGTGGACAGGTGTCTTTTATACAGGTAACGAGTTCAAACAGGTGCAGTTAATACAGGTAATGAGTGTAGAACAGGAGGGCTTCTTAAAGAAAAACTAACAGGTCTGTGAGAGCCGGAATTCTTACTGGTTGGTAGGTGATCAAATACTTATGTCATGCAATAAAATGCTAATTAATTACTTAAAAATCATACAATGTGATATTCAGGATTTTTGTTTTAGATTCCGTCTCTCACAGTTGAAGTGTACCTATGATAAAAATTACAGACCTCTACATGCTTTGTAAGTAGGAAAACCTGCAAAATCGGCAGTGTATCAAATACTTGTTCTCCCCACTGTATGTGAGAGACGCAGACTCTGTCTCAACTTTTAAGTCTTTATTGAAGATCTCTTCAGTATGTCCTATGATTGAGTGTAGTCTGGCCCAGGAGTGTGAAGGTGAACGGAAAGGCACTGGAGCAACGAACCACCCTTGCTGTCTCTGCTTGGCCGGTTCCCCTCTCTCCACTGGGATTCTCTGCCTCTAATCCTATTACAGGCGCTGAGTCACTGGCTTACTGGTGCTCTTCCATGCTATCAATAGGAGGGGTGCGTTACTTGAGTGGGTTGAGTCACTGACGTGGTCTTCCTGTCTGGGTTGGTGCCCCCCCTTGGGTTGTGCCGCGGCGGAGGTCTTTGTGGGCTATACTCGGCCTTGTCTCAGGATGGTAAGTTGGTGGTTGAAGATATCCCTCTAGTGGTGTGGGGGCTGTGCTTTGGCAAAGTGGGTGGGGTTATATCCTGCCTGTTTGGCCCTGTCCGGGGGTATCGTTGGATGGGGCCACAGTGTCTCACAACCCCTCCTGTCTCAGCCTCCAGTATTTATGCTGCAGTAGTTTATGTGTCGGGGGGCTAGGGTCAGTCTGTTATATCTGGAGTATTTATCCTGCCTAACCCGCGTCCTGTGTGAATTTAAGTATGCTCTTTCTAATTCTTTCTTTCTCTCTCTCGGAGGACCTGAGCCCTAGGACCATGCCTCAGGACTACCTGGCCTGATGACTCCTTGCTGTACCCAGTCCACCTGGCCGTGCTGCTGCTCCAGTTTCAACTGTTCTGCCTGCGGCTATGGAACCCTGACCTGTTCACCAGACGTGCTACCTGTTCCAGACCTGCTGTTTTCAACTCTCTAGAGACAGCAGGAGCGGTAGAGATACTCTGAATGATCGGCTATGAAAAGCCAACTGACATTTACTCCTGAGGTGCTGACCTGTTGCACCCTCGACAACCACTGTGATTATTATTATTTGACCCTGCTGGTCATCTATGAACATTTGAACATCTTGGCCATGTTCTGTTATAATCTCCACCTGGCACAGCCAGAAGAGGACTGGCCACCCCTCATAGCCTGGTTCCTCTCTAGGTTTATTCCTAGGTCCCCGCCTTTCTAGGGAGTTTTTCCTAGCCACCATGCTTCTACACCTGCATTGTTTGCTGTTCGGGGTTTTAGGCTGGGTTTCTGTACAGCACTTTGAGATATCAGCTGATGTAAGAAGGGCTTTATAAATAAATTAGATTTTGATGACGACCGTTGGCCGTTGACCGTTGGTATGAGGTTCTTACTGTGGAATGCAGTGTTTGGTTTTCGCCAGACATAATGGGACCCTTTTCATCCAAGTTGACTTGTGTCAAGTTGACTGAATGTCCTTTGGGTGGTGGACCATTCTTGATAAACACGGGAAACTTTTGAGCGTGAAAAACCCAGCAGCATTGCAGTTCTTGACACCGTCAAATCAGTGTGCCTGGCATCTACAACCATACCCCGTTCAAAGGCACTTAAATCTTTTGTTTTGCCCATTCACCCTTTCAATGGCACAAGTACACTGTCTCAATGCTGAAAAATCCTTCTTTCACCTGTGTACTCCCCTTCATCTACACTGATTGAAGTGGATTTAACAAGTGACATCAATAAGGGATCATAGATTTCACCTGGTCAGTCTGTCATGGAAAGAGCAGAAGATTTAAATGTTTTAAAATCTGTAATTTATTGTGGAGTAAACGCACACATACACACAGAGAGAGAGAGAGAGAGAGACAGAGAGAGCAGGGATTTTCCTGCTTTAGTATTTCGATATGGATATCCTCACGAAAGACAGATACATATTTGAAACAAAATAATACATAAAACATGACTGCAGCTATACGTTCACACGACAGTATGAAACATTTTTCCCCTACGCTTTTAGCGAGAAACAGCTGACCCAGCAAATTAAGGTGGCGGTGAATATCAGTCAGGAACACGTGCCCCGATAATGCTGAAGTCGACAGAAAAGGAAGAGGGAGGCGAAGGTCTGGAAAATGAATTATAAACACACTGAGATCACCATGAGAAATAACCTGGGTACCTGGCTGTATCTGTATTCAACAAGGATATGCCCAGACCACATGGGAAATAGTCTATCTATGCTGTTTAGTCTGTATTGGTTTGTCCCTGGGAGTGTTATAGTAGGGGGGATGGTGTCTGGAGCTCACTAGGTCAGTACCATCATCATCACCCACCTGTCTAATCAGATGCTGTATGTCCCTCATCACTGGCTTAAACACAGCTAAACTTGGCCCTGGCCAATAGGTCAGCAAAGCCCTGTATTAGTAGTGGCTAACCCACAGGGATCTCCTACCCGGCCGCTCTGCTCAACACAGTAGGGACAGATCCAGCCGGACAGTCGTGGTATTTACATGCTCTGACATGGATTTTGTATAATGTTCTGGTACCCCGTGTACACAGCCAAGTTATAGATAGTCATTGTGTATTTCTTTTTTCTATAAATTTTCTCTGGCCTGTAAGTAAGAATTTCACTGTTAGTCTACACCTCTTGTTTACAAAGCATGTGACAAATCAAAATGTATTTGATGCTCATGGTGTATACACAGCAATGTTTTTCAACAAAGCCCATATTATCCTCAGCTAAGTGAATTATACAAGTAGACATATTTGCCAACTGTACACAAAATTCACATTCAGACACAGCAAATCTCTACTGAAATGAGAACATTAATTTTAATTCAATGAACAGTGAAAGCTCTGTAGTGAAGACAGTGTAGGTGTTGTGGGTTGTGTATTTGACTTGTAGCAACGACAAGGAACAACGGCATACGGAAATTGATTATATTTAAACAAGGAAAAAGTCACCTTTAATTGGTTGTTTCTCTGTTTTTATATGCAAATGTGCAGCATGTGAAAGACAATTATTGGGCCCCTGGCAGCAAAAAAACGCAGCATTATCAAAACAATTACATTTAGCTCTATGGGAACATTTCACCCCTTTCTCATTCCCTGTAGTTCTGCAGTAGCAGTTCATTAAAACCTAATGGGAACAGAGGCATCGGGGCAAGTTGGGGAGCACAGGCATGGCACAGCCAACATGAATTAGACTTCACTTTCAGTAGTAACACAGGACAGCAGGAGGAGGACCTCAGTCATCAGGGCCTGGCTCCAACCCCCGCCGCCAACGCATGTGATTGATTTGAGAAACATATGTCTGTATTGCTTTGTCCTCTGAACTTTACAGCTACTTTAATTTCTTCACCGGAATTGTAATAATTGTTTGGCTTCTCTATTCACATGCCTGCTTATGTACTACTGTGATCTAAAACATAATCCATTCAGCTATGTTCTATAAAATGGCTGTTAATCCCACTCATTGTCCCCTCCATGAATTAGGCTGCTGTGCTGAATGATCATGCAAATGAATTGTGTATCAGCATTCCTCTAGCTAGTTATTAGTTCTCATCATAGGCAGGTGGATCTGGCAGCAGCAGGTTGAAGTAGACTAATGAGTGGGGAGCCCTGCTGCAGTCCTGCAGTGTAGAGGTAGAGGATTCCCTATGGACAGCTGAGCTGCCCGTCTCGGTCTCTGTTTGAAGCCTTCCTGAGAGCTGGCCTGTGTGCCTATGGATGATTTCATGAGCAATACAAAGCCTAGTCAAGCGCACTGCCCACAACCACATGCCAGAGCAAGCCTGGGCTTGCTGGCCAGAGCTCACACAAACCGGCTGTCACAGCCACCCAGTTTACGCTCCACCAACAGGCCACGGCTGTTTATACATTGTGTTATCCCATTAAGTGTGTGTGTATGTGTATGTGTGTGTGTGTGTGTGTGTGTGTGTGTGTGTGTGTGTGTGTGTGTGTGTGTGTGTGTGTGTGTGTGTGTGTGTGTGTGTGTGTGTGTGTGTGTGTGTGTGTGTGTGTGTGTGTGTGTGTACACAAAAATGTGCTTTAGGCTATATACATTGCATTGGGCTATAGTATAGTATTTATCCAATATATACCATTCCTAACTCATGCATTTAACCCAGCGGTTGTTGGGGTGAGCCTGGCAGAAGTCTGCCACTGTTTACACTTTAAACCTTACACCAAGTGTTCTACAACACGACCAGCGATAGAGGAGTGGTAGGACAAATGGCCCAGTCAATTCCCAGCCACTGGTTCTCTTCATCTTTATCTGCTGGTAATGACAAGACTGGCTGTAGCTGTCAGAGGGAGAAATACATCAGCTGGGATTAATCCACCCCACTGCTCTCCACCAACACCGCAGTCCTCCATTTTAACAGATGAAGTGTTCTCCAAAGACTGTGACAGGGTGAACAGGGGCGCACAGGGGTCAGATATTGATAGCGCCCTCAATGCAGGAAGGCAACCTTGGAGGAGACAGCCAGGAAGAGAGAAAGCAAAAATGCTACTTTTGTGTTCGGGAAGAGAGCAGCTTAAAGATTGAAGTGGGGGATGAGGGATGGTGTGGAAAATGTGATCACAGTTTCAATTTGGAGCTGTCATGAGTAAATAAGAAGTGTATGGGTGGAAGGAGATAGAGGGCAGGATTAGTGAACCCCGCTTTGCCTTCTGAGGCAGCTCATTCCTCCTATTACTATCAAAGGAAGAGAGCCTTTAAACCGCTTGGAACCAGAAAGAGATAGCCTAAACAGAATACAGATTTCAAACGCAAATATCCAAACTATGGAAATTTATGAGATAAATGGGGAATATGGTGAAAATATATTTCATGAGGACTGTCTACTCCTTAAAGGAATTCTGCTCATTCCAGATACAAAGCACTCTCTCTTATTACTAGAGCTCTAGCATCATGCCTGCAATCAGCTTCTCAATTATCCCATTCCTCCTCATTCGCAAGAACTTCTGAAGTCTGTAAAGAATCCCAAAAAATTCAGGTCTAAAATATTCCACCAGTGAATTATACTCAGCAGCAAGGTAAAGTCATACAGGAGCTTAGAGAAAGAGGGAGATAGGCTATTCCCAGCAACAGTTTCACAGAGCCCGAAAATATGTCTCTGGTTTTTCCTTGATAAGTTTCCTCTCAGCAACATGTGTATCCTCTTATTTGAAAGTGTTAGGTCAAGCGTATGATACGAACACTGCAGCTACAGTACGAGATGCAACTGGATGGTAACAATTGCTCATGCTGCACAATCCTCTGGGTATTTATTTCTAAAATCTGCAATAGAAATGTTTCCCTTTTTGCGGAGTTCTGACAATGTAAATCATTTTATTTCTCTCCAGGCCTTGATTATAGCCCCCAATGTCCCTGGGGAGTGATTTGTGTGTGTGTGTGTGTGTGTGTGTGTGTGTGTGTGTGTGTGTGTGTGTGTGTGTGTGTGTGTGTGTGTGTGTGTGTGTGTGTGTGTGTGTGTGTGTGTGTGTGTGTGTGTGTGTGTGTGTGTGTGTGTGTGTGTGTGTGTGTGTGTGCGTGTGTCCGCATACATGTGTACCTGAGAGTAATGTAACTATTCACACAGATCAGTGAGGCCACACAATGGCCACCCACACAGTATGCAGATTGAGGCAGAGCCGAGACAAGAGGATGGTGGGTGGATTAGAAAGAGGTGGAGAGGATCACATTTCTCTGTGGTTTCCAGGAGGATTTCACACGAGGACAGGAATTCACATGATTTCACAATTAGATGAACACAAAGGAGATAGTTTATACAATCTGAATTTACTAGAAAAATGGTATCCAATATGGATGGTGTTAAGAGATAGATAGGAGGAGTTTAATGGAGGTTAAGGTTGGGACTAATAACAACAAATAATAACAAGATAACTAATGTAAAACATACTGTGACAATAAAATGTATATGGGTTAAGACATTTTGTGAAAGAGCACAGTTTCAAAGATATGGCTAAAAGAAATCAAACCGGATGGACATCAGAAATAGATGGGAGAGGTTGAGGGTAGAGGAAGGACAGGAGCAAAAACAAACAAAATAGAACTATTAAAATAGACTGTGTCCACAAAATGTATATACAGTAAACTCAGCAAAAAAAGAAACGTCCTCTCACTGTCAACTGTGTTTATTTTCAGAAAACTTAACATGTGTAAATATTTGTATGAACATAACAAGATTCAACAACTGAGACATAAACTGAACAAGTTCCACAGACATGTGACTAACAGAAATGGAATCATGTGTCCCTGAACAAAGGGGGGGTCAAAACTGGACTACACCAGATTTGCCAGTTCTTGCTGTGAGATGTTACCCTACTCTTCCACCAAGGCACCTGCAAGTTCCCGGACATTTCTGGGGGGATTGGCCCTAGCCCTCACCCTCCGATCCAGCAGGTCCCAGACGTGCTCAATGGGATTGAGATCCGGGCTCTTCGCTGGCCATGGCAGAACACTGACATTCCTGTCTTGCAGGAAATCACGCACAGAACGAGCAGTATGGCTGGTGCCATTGTCATGCTGGAGGGTCATGTCAGGATGAACGTGCAGGAGGGTACCACATGAGGGAGGAGGATGTCTTAAACGGCAATCCGACCATCACCCCTAGTGAGACAAAAACGCGACTCGTTAGTGAAGAGCACTTTTTGCCAGTCCTGCCTGGTCCAGCGACGGTGGGTTAGGCAACGTTGTTGCCGGTGATGTCTGGTGAGGACCTGCCTTACAACAGGCCTACAAGCCTTCAGTCCAGCCTCTCTCAGCCTATTGCGGACAGTCTGAGCACTGATGGAGGGATTGTGCGTTCCTGGTGTAACTCGGGCAGTTGTTGTTGCCATCCTGTACCTGTCCCACAGGTGTGATGTTCAGATGTACCGATCCTGTGCAGGTGTTGTTACACGTGGTCTGGCACAGCGAGGACGATGAGCTGTCCATCCTCTCTCCTTGTAGCGCTGTCTTAGGCGTCTCACAGTACGGACATTGCAATTTATTCACGCAGATGAGCAAGGACCCTGGGTATCATTCTTTAGGTGTTTTTCAGAGTCAGTAGAAATGCCTCTTTAGTGTCCTGAGTTTTCATAACTGTGACCTTAATTGTCTACCGTCTGTAAGCTGTTAGTGTCTTAACGACCGTTCCACAGGTGCATGTTCATTATTGTTTATGGTTCATTGAGCAAGCATGGGAAACAGTGTTTAAACCCTTTACAATAAAGATCTGTGAAGTTATTTGGATTTTTATGAATTATCTTTGAAAGACAGTTTTTTTTCTTCTGAGTTTAGTATATATAAGCTGAAAGTAGAGGCCTAAGCGCTGTTGTTCACTAGTTTACTCTAATTAGGGGAGGGGTGATAGGGTTAGAAAGTAATAAAGGGAAAATATATTTATTTTTAAAGATGTGTGTATATATATATATATGTGTGTGTGTGTGTATGTGTATGTACAGTACGAGTGAAAAGTTTGGACACACCTTCTCATTCAAGGTTTATTTTTTTATTTTTTTTAACTATTTTCTACATTGTAGAATAATAGTGAAGACATCAAAACCATGAAATAACACATGGAATCATGTAGTAACCAAAAAAGTGTTAAACAAATCAAAATATATGTTATATTTGAGATTCTTCAAAGTAGCCACTCTTTGCCTTGATGACAGCTTTGCACATTCTTGGCATTCTCTCAACCAGCTTCATGGGGTAGTCACCTGGAATGCATTTAAATTAACAGGTGTGCCTTGAAAAGACATTCCACAAATTAACTTTTTACATCTTAATGCATTTGAGCTAATCAGGTGTGTTGTGACAAGGTAGGGGTGGTATACAGAAGATAGCCCTATTTGGTAAAAGACCAAGTCCATATTATGGCAAGAACAGCTCAATTAAGCAAAGAGAAACGACAGTCCATCATTACTTTAAGACAGGCAGGTCAGTCAATCCAGAACATTTCAAGACCTTTGAAAGTTTCTTCAAGTGCAATCACAAAAACCATAAAGAGCTATGATGAAACTGGCTCTCATGAGGACCGCCATAGGAAAGGAAGACCCAGAGTTACCTCTACTGCAGAGGATAAGTTCATTAGAGTTACCAGCCTCAGAAAATGCAGCCCAAATAAATGCTTCACAGAGTTCAAGTAACAGACACATCTCAACATCAACTGTTCAGAGGAGAATGTGTGAATCAGGCCTTCATGATCGAATTGTTGCAAAGAAACCACTACTAAAGGACAACAATAATAAGAAGAGACTTGCTTGGGCCAAGAAACACGAGCAATGAACATTAGACCGGTGGA
This sequence comes from Salvelinus alpinus, assembly GCF_045679555.1. NCBI lineage: Eukaryota > Metazoa > Chordata > Actinopteri > Salmoniformes > Salmonidae > Salvelinus > Salvelinus alpinus. The sequence goes on from NC_092091.1 coordinate 20,680,771, forward strand.
AATCTGTCCTTTTGTCTGCCGAGTCATAATTTGCAATTTTTGGTTCCATCCGCCATGTCTTTGTGAGACGCAGAGTAGGTGAACGGATGATCTCTGCATGTGTGGATCCCACCGTGAAGCATGGAGGAGGAGGTGTAATGGTGTGGGAGTGCTTTGCTAGTGACACTGTCTGTGATTTATTTAGAATTCAAGGCATGGCTACCACAGCATTCTGCAGAGATACGTAATCCCGTCTGGTTTGCGCTTAGTGAGACCATCAATTGTTTTTCAACAGGACAATGACCAACACACCTCCAGGCTGTGTAAAAAAATGTATCACTGAGTGTTCAGTGCTGAATGGTTTTTAGATAACGTAGTGAGCTTCATGAAAATCCATCTCACTTGCAGAATGATTCTCTCTATGGATATACACTGATACACACACTCATGCATACCGTGCACTTTTCCACACTCTCATGCACACACACACAAACACAAAGATCAAATGCAAGGCATGAATATCCCGGACTGGGTTCTTTTGCTTGTTTTGTGAGAGAGTGTGTACTGTAGAGTGTGCTGACCACTGCTCCATTTTGTTTTAGCCTGGCAGGGCTCCAGTCAAGCCATGAGAACCGATTAGGTGGTGTGGTGTTAAACACAACTAAATCACTTTTCTATGCCTGCTTTTACTCTGTTTGTGCTAGCATATACTGTTGGTATTAGTGTGGGCATTGCTATACAAAATACAAACTTGGGCAAGACAAGATGGCTTTGTGTTTCTAGTGTATGTACAGTTGAAGTCAAAAGTTTACATACACTTAGGTTGGAGTCATTAAAACTTGTTTTTCAACCACTCCACAAATTTCTTGTTAACAAACTATAGTTTTACCAAGTTGGTTAGGACATATACTTTGTGCATGACACACGTAATTCATCCAACAATTGTTCACAGACAGATTATTTCACTTATAATTCACTGTATCACAATTCCACTGGGTCAGAAGATTACATACACTAAGTTGACTGTGCCTTTAAACAGCTTGGGAAATTACAGAAAATGATGTCATGGCTTTAGAAGCTTCTGATAGGCAAATTGACATCATTTGAGTCAATTGGAGGTGTACCTGTGGATGTATTTCAAGGCCTACCTTCAAACTCAGTGCCTCTTTGCTTAATTTGGCGCACGGATCCCTTTAACGGGATAATTTTCGTAAACAACCGCTAAATTGCAGAGCGCCAAATTCAAAAAAAATACTAAAAATATTTATTTTCATGAAATCACAAGTGATATACCAAAACACAGCTTAGCTTGTTGTTAATCCACCTATCGTGTCAGATTTTGAAAATATGCTTTACAGCGAAAGCAATCCAAGCGTTTGTGAGTTTATCGATCACTAGACAAAACATTACGAACAGCTAGCAGCAATGTAGATTGGTCACGAAAGTCCGAGAAGCAATAAAATTAATCGCTTACCTTTGATGATCTTTGGATGTTTGCACTCACGAGACTCCCAGTTACACAATAAATGTTCTTTTTGTTCGATAAATATTATTTTTATATCCAAAAACCTCCATTTGGTTGGTGCGTTATGTTCAGAAATCAACAGGATCCAGCAGTCATAAAGGGAAGACAAAAATTCCAAATAGTATCCGTAAAGTTCGTAGAAACATGTCAAACGTTTTTCATAATCAATCCTCAGGTTGTTTTTAACATAAATAATCGATCATATTTCAACCGGACGGTAAACTATCAATACTAGAGAGAAAGAAAATGTAGAGCAAAAACTTTCGCGCTCATGAAATAATCAAAGGACACCTGGCCATCCACTGACGCGTTTTGATAAATCTCGCTCATTTTTCAGAATAAAAGCTTGAAACTATGTCTAAAGCCTGTTCACAACCGGTGGAAGCCATTGGAAAAGGAATCTGGTTGATATTCCTTTAAATGGAGGATAGGCAGGCAATGGAACAGGGATTTTTCAAAATAAGAGCCACTTCCGGGTTGGATTTCCTCAGGTTTTCGCTTGCAAAATCAGTTCTGTTATACTCACAGACAATATTTTGACAGTTTTGGAAACTTTAGAGTGTTTTCTATCCTAATCTGTCATTTATATGCATATTCTAGCATCTGGGCCTGAGAAATAGGGAAATTGGGAACGTTATTTTTCCAAACATAAATATTCTGCCTCCTAGCGTCAAGAAGTTAACATCATGGGAAAATCAAAAGAAATCAGCCAAGATCTCAAAAAACAATTGTAGACCTCCACAAGTCTGGTTCATCCTTGGGAGCAATTTCCAAACGCCTGAAGGTACCATGTTCATCTGTACAAACAATAACACGCAAGTATAAACACCATGGGACCACGCAGCCGTCATACCACTCAGGAAGGAGACGCGTTGTCTCCTAGAGATTAACGTACTTTGGTGCGAAAAGTGCAAATCAATCCCAGAACAACAGCAAAGGACCTTGTGAAGATGCTGGAGGAAACAGGTACAAAAGTATCTATATCCACAGTAAAATGAGTCCTATATCGACATAACCTGAAAGGCTGCTCAGCGAGAATGAAGCCACTGCTCCAAAACCGCCATAAGAAAAGCCAGACTACGGTTTGCAACTGCACATGGGAACAAAGATCGTACTTTTTGGAGAAATGTCCTCTGGTCTGATGAAACAAAAATAGAACTGTTTGGGCATAATGACCATCGTTATGTTTGGAGGAAAAAGGGGGAGGCTTGCAAGCCGAAGAACACCATCCCAACCGTGAAGCACGTGGGTGGCAGCATCATGTTGTGGGGGTGATTTGCTGCAGGAGGGACTGGTGCACTTCACAAAATAGATGTAAAATCTGAAATAAATCATTGTCTCTACTATTATTCTGACATTTCACATTCTTAAAATAAAGTGGTGATCCTAAGACAGGGAATTTTTACTTAAATTCAATTTCAGGAATTGTGAAAAACTGAGTGTAAATGTATTTGACTAAGGTGTATGTGAACTTCCGACTTCAACTGTATGTATGTATGTACGTACAGTGTATAATATATATCATCTATTGTATTGTCAGAGCACAGTGCTCTGAATGACTCGAACCCCCCCCTCCCCAGTTAGTTAATTTCATAGAAGAAAAAGGAAACAAATAGCTGCCATTTTGTAACCGCTCCCCTTTCCACATTTTTCCCTTCCAGCTTATTTTCAGTCAAATGGTTTGTTTTGTTGTGAGTGAAGGTAGTTGGACTCCTTTTCATGATTAGCGGTTCAACAGTCCTATTCAGAGCTCCCTGCTCTCGGCTTCTTACATAAGAACCCTGGCTGTAGTTGCCATGTTCAGATGGCGTACCAGCAGCACTATAAAACCAGAGTGATGCCTCACAAAACTCCCTTCTCCGGTCTCTCTATAGGCCATGGTGCTTCAAAAACACATTGCTACACTCACCCTGGCCTGACACGTCCCTGGTTCTGCATTCATTTTAGTCTCAGTATCGGTTTTCATTTTCCCATTCTAAAACAAATAACATGACTGGCAGAGCATTCATTCTATTCAATATGACAAATACCAATATTGGGAGCACACAAGCATAAAGGAAAGGTAGATTGTTTTGGCCTTCCAGAGTTTATATCCATCACACGCTTTTAGGGAGCCATAAATTCTCTCTTGGCTGCACAAATAAATAAATAAATAGCTGTTATTATGTCCAATAATCAACTGCCAGCCAAGGCAAGGCAGGATGAAAACTTACTGAACACAAAAGGGCCTTTTTGTGAGAAAATTATCAAATGAGATCACCAAGCTATACAGAGCACTAAGGCTGGGGGATATTTTATTTTGCGATGGCATAGGCCTACTTTCTTTTGAAATTATTGTCAGAAACAGAAGTTGGTTTTGCTCGCTTCACATAGACAGCGTCACAGAAATCTCACACCATTCAACTTTAATTTCCTGCTGGCAAGGCAGACCAATCAGAATGAGGTTATTGAAACATGAGTGTAACACTCCCCTCCTCCACATGCTCTCCCCCAGCTCCATCAGATAAAACTAAGGCGATGCTCTCATCTCAAATACCAAACTTTACCTTGTGTGTACAGATCCAGAGAGGAAATCCATATTTGTAATGAGTTGAATCATTCATCGGTTGTCTCCTAGCATCGCTCAGGCAACAGGAAATGTCCCGTTGTATCTCTTGTACACAGACAGAACAGGAGTGAGTGAAGATACAGTGAAGTCTGAAGACATGACAAATCCCATTACCTCCGGTGGGCACATCAAAGAGCTGAGGTAGGGCCTCTGACTAAAGGGGGAGGTACACACACTCTGCATATTACCATCACTGTCACCCAACCCTGTCTGCTACTGTACTGTCAGGCAGAGAACATCTATGAGTGGCTGTTGGGGGAGACGAAAACAAACATTCACTAGAGACGTTGCATAACCTTTGTTTATTTTGCGTAGACCCCACAGACTGAGGAATAGAGGATTACATGAGAAATAGTAATGAACTGACACTATATAGTACATAAGGCTTTAAACATCTGTATCCACCCCATTAATAATGGACTAGTACCCTCCACTGTGCTATCATATTTCACATAAATTAACCATATTCTATAAAACTAGAAAAACTGAAGCTGCTATTTTTGTAAAGTATAAAAAAAGCCTTAAAAGTAAGTGGAGTTGCAAAATGTCAGTAACTTTCCCAAAACCTCTAGGTTTTTCAGAAGTCATGGTTAGACGATTCTGGATTTCTTGATTATTCCCTCCCGATTCCAAGAATTTTCCAACCGGGATTTCTGGAAAACCTGTACATTTTGGGGAAATTCTGGAATTTCACAACCCTAAAAGTGAGGGAATGAGATCTCCTGAATGGTGTATCTCTAACCAGCGCTGGTTACCATCCCAGCTCTAGCCTTCATCTCTCTGCCCTACATTCTGGAGTCAGCAGCACCTTCCAAACACTAATCCCCAAGCAAGGGGAATATACAGAATGAAATTGTGCATATATAGAACTCACTGGAAAATGTTATTGCATTGCCATCTCTGTGGTGCTGTGTATGTTAAAGGCCCAATGCAGTCAAACTTGATTTTCCTGAGATTGGAAAAATACTGTGAAATTGTGAAAATTATGATAATGTAATTTTAGTGTAAGAGCTGTTTGAAAAGACCGCCTGAAATTTCAGCCTGTTTTGGTGGGATGGAGTTTTGACCTGCCTGGCGACATCACCAGGCGGTATAAGTTAATAGACCAATAACAAAGAGAGTTTCAAATCTCTCTGGCAATGACAGCTAGTTCAGGTTACATATCCCCCCCATTAGGCTCGTCCAATTAGGACCCTCACTCAGACCACTCCCAGACAGTACTAGCAAAATTCTTGCTTGAGAAATTGCTCTTTGTTAAGAAGCTTTTTTTAATAGAAAACAATCACAGTAAAGTACTTAATTGTTACCCAGAAATTATTTGATATTTAGATCAAAACAGCTGCATTGGACCTTTAATGACAATCAGGGGAATCATAGGAAGGCCTATCAAAGGCTGTGTTTACACAGGCAGCCAAATTCAGATCTTTTTTTTCTTCTCACATTTGACCAATCAGATCAGCTCTGAAAAAGATCTGATGTGAAAAGATCGGATGTGAAAAGATCTGATGTGATTGGTCAAAAGACCAATTAGTGGAATAAATTATCAGAATTGGGCTGCCTGTCTAAACGCAGCCTAAATGCAGTTGTAAAATGGCTGTAATTGGCCGTCAGTCTTAATAGGAGCTATTTTGGTGTTTGGATCCAGAGGCCAGAAGTCGTTAGCTACAAGCAAATTAGGTCTCTGTACAAGCGGCATCATCATTATTCATGGGGAATGTTCCAAAAGCGTCAAACAGAAAGTCTCGTTTTTAATTAGGTACTTTTTTTACACCAGTTCAAATGTACGATGGATACAATTTCACAAAAACATCATGTCAGAAGTTGTCCTCTCAATTATCTTGTAATGAAATCAGCATGATGTAAACATAAAGTGACACGTAATGCAGGTGTTGTGAGCATATTGAATCAAAGAGCCTGTCCTCCAATCAAGCAAATGACAATCAGAACAGGCCATCTGCATTCCTGGCCCTAATTGTGAAATATAGGGACTTAACAAGCTGTCTCCGCTCTCAAACTGTGAGGCTCCTAGTGTGTGTGTTACAGGTAACTGCCAAAATAGTGGAAACACTTGAGTAAATTAGGTATAAAAGTACACAACCGTTCAAAAGTTTGGGGTCACTTAGACATTTTCTTGTTTTTGAAAGCAAAGCAAATTTTTTGTCCATTAAAATAACATCAAATTGATCAGAAATACAGTGTTGACATTGTTGTAAATGACTGGAAACGGCATATGTTTTATGGAATATCTACATAGGTGGAAAAGGCAGATTTTTTATGGAATATATACATAGGTGTACAGAGGCCCATTATCAGAAACCATCACTCCTGTGTTCCAATGGCACGTTGTGTTAGCTAATCTAATTTTATCATTAGAAAACCCTTTAGAAATTATGTTAGCACAGCTGAAAACTGTTATTCTGATTAAAGAAGCAATAAAACTGGCCTTCTTTAGACGAGTTGAGTACCTGGAGCATCAGCATTTGTGGCTTCGATTACAGGCTCAAAATGGCCAAAAACAAAGACCTTAATTCTGAAACTCGTCAGTCTATTCTTGTCCTGAGAAATTAAGGCTATTCCATGTGAGAAATTGCCAAGAAACTGAAGATCACATACAATGCTGTGTACTACTCTCTTCACAGAGCAGTGCAAACTGTCTCTAACCAGAATATAAAGAATATAACATTTGATTTGATTTGAGTGGGAGGCACCGGTGCACGACTGAGCAAGAGGACAAGTAGATTAGAGTGTCTAGTTTGAGAAACAGACGCCTCACAAGACCTCAAATGGCAGCTTCATTAAATAGTACCTGCAAAACACCAGTCTCAACGTCAACAGTGAAGAGGGGACTCCGGGATGCTGGCCTTCTAGGCAGGATGACAATGGAGCCATAAACAGGGCACGAGTGGTCATTGAATGGTTTGACAAGCATCAAAACGATGTAAACCATACGCCATGTGTGGTGGTATATTTCTGCTTTACCAAATGAGGAGAGTTACAAACTTCACACACCAGTCAGAGTTATACTTAAACTACATCTTTAATAATAAGAGCTTTGCAATAGCCTTTGACTTTCAATGATGCGCCATCTCTAATGTACCATTGAAAGTCACAACAGAAAAGTACAAAGATCTTTTATAGCCAAGATACACCCCTCTCAACTTACATGACGAACCACAGATCTTAGGTACAGTTCACAAAGAAAGACTTTTACTTGAGAGAGAGGAGTATCCAATAGCCAGATAGCATTCGCTATAAATGATCGTTCAGTTTGGTCCCTAAAACGAGGTTCTAATCTCGTTCCTGGTACTTCATAGCACAAAAACATTACCTCATGTTATCTGGAATGCTCTTTAGGTTTTATCACCCAAAGACATCGTAAATCTCCTCTGTCAGAGCTATCTCATAGAGGCCCATCCTCAGTGGAACACACACACAATAGTTAACAGAATATTCTATTCTGTCGAATAAAACAACCATTATAATGCAATACAAGCATTATAACATCATCTTGCAATTTTCCACGACACATGGCTGTCTGATCTCAACCCAATTGAACACTTATGGGAGAATGGCGCGACGCCTGAGACAGCGCTTTCCACCACTGTCAACAAAACAAATGCTGAAATTTCTTATGGAAGAATGGTGTCGCATCCCTCCAATAAAGTTCCAGACACTTGTAGAATCTAAGCCAAGGTGTATTGAAGATGTTCTGGCTTGTGGTGGACCAACGCCCTATTAAGACACTTAATGTTGGTGTTTCCTTTATTTTGGCAGTTACCAGTACCTCTCAGTTCTTTGATAGACAGTTAAGACATTAACCATGCATTCATAAGTTTGCTCATTAACAAAAAAGAATCAGAGTCTAGAATGTCTGCTGCAGGTGCACAGTGTCCTCTTATGATCCATCTTCATTCTAAGAGGGTTTGCTGCATGTGTGAAAGGGATTGTCATCATGGTCAGACTGAGAGGGAGAGGTAACGGCACCACACACCAGAGCCAAGCCCTGATCTCGGGCTTCTCACTTCAGTGAGTCAGGCTGTTGGGGAGAGGTGTTACTGACCACATCTGGCCAGCTACCTTCAGGACTGAGAGTACAGCCAGGCCTTTTAATCCCGTGTGTAGGTATGATGAGCTGATGGACCAAAACACAAGGTGCACGTCGTTCAGCCAAACCCAGTCTACTGGCCTTCAGGGCATTCCGATTATTTTGTTTCCATTTCAACACAGTTTCTCTCGTGGTGGGAAAAATACCCAATTGTCATACTTGAGTAAAAGTAAAGATACTTTAATAGAAAATTACTCAAGTAAAAGTCATCCAATAAAATATTACTTGAGTAAAAGTCTAAAAGTTTTGTTAGAAATATACTTAAGTATCAAAAGCAAAAGTATAAATAATTATAAGTATAAAATTCCTTATATTGAGCAAACCAGACGGCACGATTTTACTATTTTGTTTAACCGACAGCCAGGGGCACATCAACACTCAGACATGATTTACAAACAAAGCATTTATGTTTAGCGAGTGCATCAGTTCAGATGCAGTAGGGATGACCAGGGATGTTTTCTTGATAAATGCGTGAATTTGACATTTTTCCTGTCCTGCTAAACATACCAAATGTAACGAATACATTTGGGTGTCAGGGAAAATGTATGGAGTAAAAAGTACATTATTTTCTTTAGGAATGTGGTGAAGTAAAATTAAGTTGTCAAAAATATAAAATAGTAAAGTACAGATACCCAAAAAACCTACTTAAGTAGTACTTTAAAGTATTTTTACTCAAGTACTTTACACCACTGAGTTGCTCTAGCTGAAAAATTGGAGATTACGTCAAGGACAAGGCCATGATTCCGGAGTTCCAAATTGAGCAGCAGCTGCTGTAAAAATGAGCTCCTACAAATATTGAAATTTACATGGTTTTTAGAGTGAAGTACATTGGGAAAAAAGCAAAAGAAAACTGCAAGACTGAATTGGAGACAAAACAAGCAACAAACAAAGAAGATAGGCTTTTGAAAAGTAACTATTTTTTGTAAAATTGTACAGTTATCTTAGCTAGCTGAATTGTTTACCAGTTGCTAAGCAGTTGCTAGGGACTCTCCTGGGAGAAGCTAGCTAGCTAACAAAGAATAACAAAGAATAACAAAGAATATCAGAAGAAGAAAAGAAAGACAAAATAAGGACAGAAGAAAAAGGACATCAAAGTGAAACAGTCCTCTAAAGACACAAGAGACAATAGTACAAGAAACAACGCTTCTATTGCGTTTATATTCTATTTCTATAGCTTCTTCAAGGTTTTCAAGATGGCGTAGCAGTCAGACGTCCTTTGTCCTCGTCTTGTCCCGTGTGTATGTATTTTATGTATTTTTGTCTTTTTCTTCGCATATCTTTTTGTATATTTTTTCTAGAAACTCAACTTCAAAACACTCTCCTACATCCGCCTCACCAAATGTGATCTGTTTTTTTTGGTGTGTTTTTTCCCAAAAGTATTATTCACCTCGTATCCGAAATCCACAACAGAAGCTAGCCAGAAGTTAGCCAGCTCACTAGCTAACGTTGGTATTCAGCTAACCACGGCTAGCGGTCATCAGCTATCCTTTAGCTCGGAAAGCTATCGGCAGTTTTGTACAAAGCGACCCAGACCAGAGCATACCGGACCTATTTTCTCTCCACATTCCCGGATTTCTACCGCAAGCTCTGGACATTTACACCTGGATCTTGCAGCTAACTAGCTGCTATCCGAGTGACTATTGGCTAACGTCGATTCCGGAGCAAACACCAATTATCCCAGAGCTAGCCAGCTGAAGAGTTCCATCAGCCACTCCTGGGCTACAATCACCTATCCGGACCCGTTTTACTGCCGATGCGGAGCCCCACCGGGCCTTTACGACTGAAATTCCAACGTTATCTGCCCGAGGGAGTTATTCAACTGGCCCCTCCATCGCGACGTAACCTGAACGCCCATCTGCTAACTGCGGCCTGCTAATCGTTAGCTGTCTTGAGCATAGCAGCTGCTATCTGAACAGGTCTATCAAACAATCTTCTTGGGCCACTATAACTACAACTATTTTGACAATTGGATTGGACCCCTCTACCACACGGAACTCACTAATCTACCGACGGAAACGCACGGGGTGGCTAAAAACAGACCTCCATCTTCTGCTAGCTTGCTACCCATGGCTCGGCTAGCTGTCTGAATCGCCGTGACCCCAACCAACCTCACTACTCACTGGACCCTTATGATCACTCGGCTAAGCATGCCTCTCCTTAATGTCAATATGCCTTGTCCATTGCTGTTCTGGTTAGTGTTTATTGGCTTATTTCACTGTAGAGCCTCTAGCCCTGCTCATTATACCTTATCCAACCCTTCAGTTCCACCACCCACACATGCGATGACATCATCTGGTTTCAATTATGTTTCTAGAGACAATATCTCTTTCATCATCACTCAATGCCTAGGTTTACCTCCACTGTATTCACATCCTACCATACCTTTGTCTGTACATTATACCTTGAAGCTATTTTATCGCCCCCAGAAACCTGCTCCTTTTACTCTCTGTTCCGGACGTCCTAGACGTCCAATTCTCATGGCTTTTAGCCGTACCCTTATCCTACTCCTCCTCTGTTCCTCTGGCGATGTAGAGGTGAATCCAAGCCCTGCAGTGCCTAGCTCCACTCCTATTCCCCAGGCGCTCTCTTTTGATGACTTCTGTAACCGTAAAAGCCTTGGTTTCATGCATGTTAACATTAGAAGCCTCTTCCCTAAGTTTGTTTTATTCACTGCTTTAGCACACTCTGCCAACCCGGATGTCTTAGCCATGTCTTAATCCTGGCTTAGGAAGACCACCAATAACTCTGAAATCTCCATCCCTAACTACAACATTTTCAGACAAGATAGAACGGCCAAAGGGGTCGGTGTTGCAATCTACTGCAGAGATAGCCTGCGGAGTTCTGTCCTACTATCCAGGTCTGCACAGAAACAATTTGAACTTCTACTTTTAAAAATCCACCTCTCTAAAAACAAGTCTCTCACTGTTGCCGCCTGCTATAGACCACCCTCTGCTCTCAGCTGTGCTCTGGATACCATATGTGAACTGATTGCCCCCTATCTATCTTCAGAGCTCGTGCTGCTAGGTGACCTAAACTGTGACATGCTTAACACCCCGGCCATCCTACAATCTAAGCTTGATGCCTCAATCTCACACAAATTATCAATGAACCTACCAGATACAACCGCAATGCCGTAAACACGGGCACCTTCATAGATATCATCCTAACCAACTTGCCCTCTAAATACACCTCTGCTGTTTTCAACCAAGATCTCAGCAATCACTGCCTCATTACCTGCATCCGTAATGGGTCAACTGGCAAACGACCTCCACTCATCACTACCAAACGCACCCTAAAACACTTCAGCGAGCAGGCCTTTCTAATCGACCTGGCCCGGGTATCCTGGAAGGATATCGACCTCATCCCGTCAGTAGAGGATGCCTGTTTATCTTTTTTTAAATGCCTTCCTCACCATCTTAAATAAGCATGCCCCATTCAAGAAATTTAGAACCAGGAACAGATATAGCCCTTGGTTCTCTCCAGACCTGACTGCCCTTAACCAACACAAAAACATCCTGTGGCGTTCGAACATTAGCATCGAACAACCCCCGTGAAATGCAACTTTTTAGGGAAGTTAGAAACCAATATGCACAGGCAGTTAGAAAAGCCAAGGCTAGCTTTTTCAAGCAGAAATTTGCTTCCTGCAACACAAACTCCAAAAAGTTCTGTGACATTGTAAAGTCCATGGAGAATAAGAGCACCTCCTCCCAGCTGCCCACTGCACTGAGGATAGGAAACTCTGTCACCACCGATAAATCTACTATAATTGAGAATTTCTATAAGCATTTTTCTACGGCTGTGTCACGTTCCTGACCTGTTTTCTGTTAGTTTTGTATGTGTTAGTTGGTCAGGACGTGAGTTTGGGTGGGCAGTCTATGTTTTCTGTTTCTATGTTGGTTTTGGGTACCTGATATGGTTCTCAATTAGAGGCAGGTGGTTTTCATCTCCTCTGATTGAGAATCATATTAAGGTAGGTGTTTTCACATTGTTTGTCGTGGGTGGTTGTCTCCTGTGTCTGTGTCTATGTTGCACCATACGGGACTGTTTTCGGTTTGTTTGTTCGTTTCGTTTTATGTAGTCATTTTTCCTGTTCGTGCGTTCTTCGAGTTACATGTAAGTTCTTACGTTCAGGTTTGTCTACTCCGTTTGTTGATTTGCTTAGATTCAAGTGAAGTTCGTGTTTGTCGTCTTTACTTAAATAAATCATGTCAAATCGCAACGCTGCAGTTTGGTTCAATCCCTGCTCCTCCTCTTCGGATGAAGAGGAGGAGGAACGCCGTTACAGAACCACCCACCAATCCAGAACCAAGCAGCGCAAGTTCGAGCAGCGGCCTAGAGATCAGGACTCATGGACTTGGGAGGAAGTATTAGAGGGAAAAGGACACTGGGCGCACATTGGGGAATATCGCCGCGCTCGTGAGGAGATGGAGGCAGCGAGAGCCCAACAGCGGTGGTATGAGGAGGCAGCAAGGAGACGTGGCTGGAAGCCCGAGAAGAAACCCCAAAAATTTCTTGGGGGGGGGGCTAAGAGGTAGTGGGCCAAGGGCAGGTAGGAGACCTGCGCCCACTTCCCAGGCTAACCGTGGAGAGCGGGAGTACGGGCAGACACCGTGTTACGCAGTAGAGCGCACGGTGTCTCCTGTATGTGTGCATAGCCCGGTGCGGGTTATTCCACCTCCCCGCACTGGTAGGGCTAGATTGGGCATTGAGCCAGGTGTCATGAGGCCGGCTCAACGCGTCTGGTCTCCAGTGCGTCTTCTCGGGCCGGCTTACATGGCACCAGCCTTACGCATGGTGTCCCCGGTTCGCCTACATAGCCCGGTGCGGGTTATTCCACCTCCCCGCACTGGTCGGGCGATGGGGAGTATTCAGCCAGGTAAGGTTGGGCAGGCTCAATGCTCAAGGGAGCCAGTACGCCTGCACGGTCCGGTATTTCCGGCGCCACCTCCCCGCCCCAGCCCAGTACCACCAGTGCCTACACCACGCACCAGGCTTCCAGTGCGTTTCCAGAGCCCTGTTCCTCCTCCACGCACTCTCCCTATGGTGCGTGTCTCCAGCCCAGTGCCTCCAGTTCCGGCACCACGCACTAAGCCACCTGTGCGTCTCCAGAGCCCTGTACACACTGTTCCTTCTCCCCGTACTCGTCCTGAGGTGCGTGCCCTCAGCCCGGTGCCACCAGTGCCGGTACCACGCACCAGGCAAATAGTACACTTTGAGGGTCCAGTGTGCCCTGTCCCTGCTCCCCGCACTAGCATGAAGGTGCGTGTCCTTAGCCCGGTGCCTCCAGTTCCGGCACCACGCACCAGGTCTACAGTGCGCCTTATCCGGCCAGAGCCATCCGTCTCCCCAGCGCCATCTGAGCCATCCGTCTCCCCAGCGCCATCTGAGCCATCCGTCTCCCCAGCGCCATCTGAGCCATCCGTCTCCCCAGCGCCATCTGAGCCATCCGTCTCCCCAGCGCCATCTGAGCCATCCGTCTCTCCAGCGCCATCTGAGCCATCCGTCTCCCCAGCGCCATCTGAGCCATCCGTCTCCCCAGCGCCATCTGAGCCATCCGTCTCCCCAGCGCCATCTGAGTCATCCGTCTCCCCAGCGCCATCTGAGCCATCCGTCTGCCCAGTGCCGTCTGAGCCATCCGTCTGTCCCGAGCCATTAGAGCCGCCCGTCTGTCCCGAGCCGTCAGAGCCGATAGTCAGTCAGGAGCCGCTAGAGCCATTCGTCAGACAGGATCTGCCAGAGCCGCCAACCAGACAGGATCTGCCAGAGCCGCCAACCAGACAGGATCTGCCAGAGCCGCCAACCAGACAGAATCTGCCAGAGCCGCCAACCAGACAGGATCTGCCAGAGCCGCCAACCAGACAGGATCTGCCAGAGCCGCCAACCAGACAGGATCTGCCAGAGCCGCCAACCAGACAGGATCTGCCAGAACCGCCAGCCAGCCATAAGCGTCCAGAGCCGTCAGCCAGCCATGAGCGTCCAGAGCCGTCAGCCAGCCATGAGCGTCCAGAGCCGTCAGCCAGCCATGAGCGTCCAGAGCCGTCAGCCAGCCATGAGCGTCCAGAGCCGTCAGCCAGCCATGAGCGTCCAGAGCCGTCAGCCAGCCATGAGCGTCCAGAGCCGTCAGCCAGCCATGAGCGTCCAGAGCCGTCAGCCAGCCATGAGCGTCCAGAGCCGTCAGCCAGCCCGGAGCTGCCAGTAATCCAGAACTGCCCCTCAGTCCAGAGCTGTCTCTCTGTCCGGAGCTGCCCTTCAGTCCGGAGTTGCCCCTCTATCCTGAGCTATCTCTCTATCCTGAACTACCTCTCTATCCTGAGCTACCTCTCTATCCTGAGCTACCTCTCTATCCCGACCTACCTCGCTGTCCTGAGCTACCTTGTCCCGGAGCTGTCCCTTATCTTGGTGTTGCCCCTTATATTAGGTGGGTGGAATAAGAGGGTGGTCATTCTAAGGGGGAGACGTAAGCTGGGATTGACTATGGTGGGGTGGGGACCTCGCCCAGAGCCTGAGCCACCACCGTGGTCAGATGCCCACCCAGACCCTCCCCTAGACTTTGTGCTGGTGCGCCCGGAGTTCGCACCTTAAGGGGGGGGTTATGTCACGTTCCTGACCTGTTTTCTGTTAGTTTTGTATGTGTTAGTTGGTCAGGACGTGAGTTTGGGTGGGCAGTCTATGTTTTCTGTTTCTATGTTGGTTTTGGGTACCTGATATGGTTCTCAATTAGAGGCAGGTGGTTTTCATCTCCTCTGATTGAGAATCATATTAAGGTAGGTGTTTTCACATTGTTTGTCGTGGGTGGTTGTCTCCTGTGTCTGTGTCTATGTTGCACCATACGGGACTGTTTTCGGTTTGTTTGTTCGTTTCGTTTTATGTAGTCATATTTCCTGTTCGTGCGTTCTTCGAGTTACATGTAAGTTCTTACGTTCAGGTTTGTCTACTCCGTTTGTTGTTTTGCTTAGATTCAAGTGAAGTTCGTGTTTGTCGTCTTTACTTAAATAAATCATGTCAAATCGCAACGCTGCAGTTTGGTTCAATCCCTGCTCCTCCTCTTCGGATGAAGAGGAGGAGGAACGCCGTTACAGGCTGGCCATGATTTCCACCTGGTCACGCCTACTCCGGTCTACAGCACTGCACCCCCCACAGCAACTCGCCCAAGCCTTCCCCATTTCTCCTTCTCCCAAATCCAGTCAGCTGATGTTCTGAAAGAGCTGCAAAATCTGGACCCCTACAAATCAGCCGGGCTAGACAATCTGGACCCTTTCTTTCTAAAATGATCTGCCGAAATTGTTGCAACCTCTATTACTAGCCTGTTCAACCTCTCTTTCGTGTCATCTGAGATTCCCAAAGATTGGAAAGCAGCTGCGGTCATCCCCCTCTTCAAAGGGGGGAACACTCTTGACCCAAACTGCTACAGACCTACAGTGGGGAGAACAAGTATTTGATACACTGCCGATTTTGCAGGTTTTCCTACTTACAAAGCATGTAGAGGTCTGTAATTTTTATCATAGATACACTTCAACTGTGAGAGACAGAATCTAAAACAAAAATCCAGAAAATCACATTGTATGATTTTTAAGTAATTCATTTGCATTTTATTGCATGACATAAGTATTTGATACATCAGAAAAGCAGAACTTAATATTGGGTACAGAAACCTTTGTTTGCAATTACAGAGATCATACGTTTCCTGTAGTTCTTGACCAGGTTTGTACACACTGCAGCAGGGATTTTGGCCCACTCCTCCATACAGACGTTCTCCAGATCCTTCAGGTTTCGGGGCTGTCGCTGGGCAATACGGACTTTCAGCTCCCTCCAAAGATTTTCTATTGGGTTCAGGTCTGGAGACTGGGTAGGCCACTCCAGGACCTTGAGATGCTTCTTACGGAGCAACTCCTTAGTTGCCCTGGCTGTGTGTTTCGGGTCGTTGTCATGCTGGAAGACCCAGCCACGACCCATCTCAATGCTCTTACTGAGGGAAGGAGGTTGTTGGCCAAGATCTCGCGATACATGGCCCCATCCATCCTCCCCTCAATACAGTGCAGCCGCCCTGTGCCCTTTGCAGAAAAGCATCCCCAAAGAATGATGTTTCCACCTCCATGCCTCACGGTTGGGATGGTGTTCTTGGGGTTGTACTCATCCTTCTTCTTCCTCCAAACACGGCGAGTGGAGTTTAGACCAAAAAGCTCTATATTTGTCACATCAAACCACATGACCTTCTCCCATTCCTCCTCTGGATCATCCAGATGGTCATTGGCAAACTTCAGACGAACCTGGACATGCGCTGGCTTGAGCAGGGGGACCTTGCGTGCGCTGCAGGATTTTAATCCATGGCGGCGTAGTGTGTTACTAATGGTTTTCTTTGAGACTGTGGTCCCAGCTCTCTTCAGGTCATTGACCAGGTCCTGCCGTGTAGTTCTAGGCTGATCCCTCACCTTCCTCATGATCATTGATTCCCCACGAGGTGAGATCTTGCATGGAGCCCCAGACCGAGGGTGATTGACCATCATCTTGAACTTCTTCCATTTTTTTATAATTGCACCAACAGCTGTTGCCTTCTCACCAAGCTGCTTGCCTATTGTCCTGTAGCCCATCCCAGCCTTGTGCAGGTCTACAATTTCATCCCTGATGTCCTTACACAGCTCTCTGGTCTTGGCCATTGTGGAGAGGTTGGAGTCTGTTTGATTGAGTGTGTGGACAGGTGTCTTTTATACAGGTAACGAGTTCAAACATGTGCAGTTAATACAGGTAATGAGTGGAGAACAGGAGGGCTTCTTAAAGAAAAACTAACAGGTCTGTGAGAGCCGGAATTCTTACTGGTTGGTAGGTGATCAAATACTTATGTCATGCAATAAAATGCAAATGAATTACTTAAAAATCATACAATGTGATTTTCTGGATTTTTGTTTTAGATTCCGTCTCTCACAGTTGAAGTGTACCTATGATAAAAATGACAGACCTCTACATGCTTTGTAAGTAGGAAAACCTGCAAAATCGGCAGTGTATCAAATACTTGTTCTCCCCACTGTATATCTATCCTACCCTGCCTTTCTAAGCTTTTCGAAAGCCAAGTTAACAAACAGATCACCGACCATTTCGAATCCCACCGTACCTTCTCCGCTATGCAATCTGATTTCAGAGCTGGTCATGGGTGCACCTCAGCCACGCTCAAGGTTCTAAATGATATCTTAACCCCCATCGATTAGAAACAATACTGTGCAGCCGTATTCATTGACCTGGTCAAGGCTTTCGACTCTGTCAATCACCACATCCTCATCGGCAGACTCAACAGCCTTGGTTTCTCAAATGATTGCCTCGCCTGGTTCACCAACTACTTCTCCGACAGAGTTCAGTGTGTCAAATCTGAGGACCTGTTGTCCGGGCCTCTGGCAGTCTCTATGGGGGTGCCACAGGGTTCAATTCTTGGGCCGACTCTCTTCTCTGTATATATCAATGTCGCTCTTGCTGCTGGTGAGTCTCTGATCCACCTCTACGCAGACGACACCATTCTGTATACTTCTGGCCCTTCTTTGGACACTGTGTTAACAATCCTCCAGACGAGCTTCAATGCCATACAACTCTCCTTCCTTGGCCTCCAACTACTCTTAAATACAAGTAAAACTAAATGCATGCTCTTCAACCGATCGCTGCCTGCACCTGCCCGCCCATCCAGCATCACTACTCTGGACGGTTCTGACTTAGAATATGTGGACAACTACAAATACCTAGGTGTCTGGTTAGACTGTAAACTCTCCTTCCAGACTCACATAAAACATCTCCAATCCAAAATTAAATCTAAAATTGGCTTCCTATTTCGCAACATCCTTCACTCATGTTGCCAAACATGCTCTCGTAAAACTGACCATCTTACCGATCCTCGACTTTGGCGATGTCATTTACAAAATAGCCTCCAACACCCTACTCAACAAATTGGATGCAGTCTATCACAGTGCCATCCGTTTTGTCACCAAAGCCCCATTTACTACCCACCACTGCGACCTGTACACTCTCGTTGGCTGGCCCTCGCTTCAGACTCGTCGCCAAACCCACTGGCTCCAGGTCATCTACAAGACCCTGCTAAGTAAAGTCCCGCCTTATCTCTGCTCGCTGGTCACCATAGCTGCACCCACCCGTAGCACGCGTTCCAGCAAGTATATCTCACTTGTCACCCCCAAAGCCAATTCCTCCGTTGGCCGCCTCTCCATCCAGTTCTCTGCTGCCAATGACTGGAACGAACTACAAAAATCTCTGAAACTGGAAACACTTATCTCCCTCACTAGCTTTAAGCACCAGCTGTCAGAGCAGCTCACAGATCACGGCACCTGTACATAGCCCATCTATAAATAGCCCAAACAACTCCCTCTTCCCCTACTGTATTTATTTATTTATTTTGCTCCTTTGCACCCCAGTATTTCTACTTTGCACACTCATCTACTGTCAAATCTACCATTCCAGTGTTTTAATTGCTATATTGTATTTACTTCACCACCATGGCCTATTTATTGCCTTTACCTCCCTTATCTCACCTCATTTGCTCACATTGTATATAGACTTATTTTTCTACTGTATTATTGACTGTATGTTTGTTTTACTCCATGTGTAACTCTGTGTTGTTATATGTGTCGAACTGCTTTGCTTTATCTTGGCCAGGTCGCAGTTGTAAATGAGAACTTGTTCTCAACTTGCCTACCTGGTTAAATAAAGGTTAAATAAAAAATAAATTAAATTAAAATTAAAAAAATGTTTTGGAGCCCGATGGCTCAAGAGCCTCCATCTGCATCCTAAACTATTATCAAATCTATGAGACACACCCCCCCAAAAAATGTCTACCTATTACAAATGTTTCTGCACACAATTTCTGGTGGGCACTGCACATCCACAGCAGCTTTAAATGTGCCCACTTTAAACTTGATTGTGATTGACAGGGTCCTTAGGTAACCATGCCAGTCATCTGGAGGGTCCCTTCACTGCACTCAACAGTGATGGCCAAAAATGTGAATTCTCTTGCATTTGTCCCCGTCCTTTTTACCCAGCCAGTGCTATTCCAAGTCTCTGCCTCTCTTTCCCTGCTCTCTATAAAGCCTTTATACAGATTATGGATGGCTGCATAAATCCAAGGGGACTATTGGTCATTAGATGTTGTGTGTGGACATGTTTAAGTATACTTGTGGGACCAGAACTCCCCACAAGAATAGTAAAACAATAAAAATGTACCAACCGGCATATTTTTATTAGTCCCTACAAGGTCAAATGCTATTTCTAGGAGGTTTAGGGTTACGGTTAGAATTAGCGTAAGGAGCTAGGGTTAGGTTTTCGGGTGAAGGTTAGGGAAAATAAGATTTTGAATTGTGTGACCCCACAAGGTTAATTGTACAAGACTGTGTGTGTCTCAGAGCGAGGAAGCAGAAAGACCGAAAGAGAGAGAAAGAGGAGGAAGAGTTTAGTACAAGAGCCCTTTTGTAGCCTGACATTAAAGAGTCACATTGTAATCTATCAGATAATATCCTGCGGGTCAGACAGAGTGCCTGGGGAGCAGGCAGCACCTGATGCCATTCAGTCAAGGTGACAATGTGCCCATGTCACAATGTGCTGATGGCTGCAGTGTGCTGTGCCAAGCCACAGGGGGCCTGAACAGTGCCTCTCATTAAGCATCCTGTATGGAAGTTAGTGTGGGCATCTGGATCATGTAAGACATACAAACCTCAATGCAAAAACACAGCATGTAAACTGATTACCTTGACACATCACTCTGCGTGATGTCATTCATTAGGGGACAAAGTGGCACGACAAAAGCAGCACACTGCGGAAGAATTGCCCACATGCCCAGGTAACCTTGCACAGCTGAAACTATGCATGTACATTTACTTTCACACATGACCTTTCCCAGCACTGTGTTTCAAAAGCACATTGTAGTTGAAAGGTAGAGAGTGAGGAAGTGCGTGTGGTGTAAAGCCAGGCAGACTGTCTCCAGAGCGGAGTACAAACACTCCCAGACTGAGCAGGCTCTCCTTCAAAACACCCAGACAGCCAAAGGAATCCCCAGAGACCATCAGTCCCTGCTTTGTATCCAGCTCTCACTGCATCATCCTCTATCCCTCCCACAACCAAAAACAACCAGCTTTTCATTCATTCCAATTTGTCATCTAGCTCT
Source organism: Salvelinus alpinus (assembly GCF_045679555.1). Lineage (NCBI taxonomy): Eukaryota > Metazoa > Chordata > Actinopteri > Salmoniformes > Salmonidae > Salvelinus > Salvelinus alpinus. Next base: position 20,701,133 of record NC_092091.1, read on the forward strand.
ATTCTGAAGATTACTGTGGAGAAAATGGTTTGGCAATCAAAAAGGTTTCCTGACAAACTAAACAGTATAGTTTTTCACTAGTGACTACGTTTAATACAAATTTGGTTATTGGTTCCCCAGTCCATATAAAAATGTGCCCATATCAGTGTACTTTATCTTTCCCTATTGTGTACTTTCTGCTACATTTTAGTAGACACTCTTATCCAGAGCGATTAACAGGAGCAATTAGGGTTAAGTGCCTTGCACAAGGGCACATCTGCATATTTTTCACCTAGTCATCTCAGGGATTCAATCCAGTGACTTTTCGGTTACTGGTTCAACGCTCTTAACCACTAGTCTACCTGCCGCCTGAAGCTCACCTTTCTGAGTAGAACGTAGAAAGAGAAGATTCACCCACTGTATACGGAGAGAAGTTGGTTGTTGACAGAAATGGGTGAGTGCTGGAAATACATTGAAGGGTTTTCGAGGGGCTCTCCAACACCTCCCACCTACTCCTCTCAGATGGGGGGCACATGGTCCTCTTCAGCCTAGAGCCTGGCACCCTGGAGGAGCATGGGCACAGGGCTGTGGGAGGGCACCGGTGCCCTTTGCAGACTCATCCTGCCCCCATCTCTGTATCCTGTCAGACACATAAGTACCACAGAGCCAATTAGCTTTCATCTGTCATCTGTGACACTGATTCATTTAAACAAGTTTTTTTGTTGTTGCAGGTAAACAAAGCTGTTTTGATGCTTCCATTTTGCGTCATGTATGTTCATGAGCATATACGTTGAGGGGTGAAGGCCTATGGGTGGCAATGACGTAATCACAGTACATGCTCAGACCCGTTGTTTGACAGCTAACCTAAAAACTCTATCCAAAGGACCTTGCTTTCTGCAATGGAAATCATTCATTTCAATTTCTGAACCAAATCCTCTGAACTGTCAGGTACTGCCATCTGCTGTTCAGTTCTTACATTGCATGTCTGAAGTTATTAAATGTTCAATGCAGACGTTTTTATCTCAATATCAAATCATTTCTTGGTAACAATTAAGTACCTTACTGTTAATGTTTTCAATTAAAATGGTCAAAAAGAAACAAAAATAGCTTCTTATCAAAGATACATTTATCAAGCATGAATTTTTCTAGGTTTGTCTGGGAGTGGTACACAACTGTAAAATCCATCCAAGAACCATGGAATACAAGTGTGTGAAGAAATTGGTCTATTGCATGCATTTACACTACCAATGTGAGAAGAGAAGGGTTGGGCCCAGTCAAAAAACGCATAGCAAGAGAACCCGCCTCATAGTCAGGATCAACAGAAGGGTCCTCATCCTCCACTAGCTCCTGAGTGAGGGCCTCAACCCAGGTCTGCTGCTTCTCTTCATCAATATCATCCTGCCTTCTCTTGTTGCCCTACCCACAGGGCTTAGTGGGGGAGACTAACTCTGGAATAAACCGCAAACATTAACATAGCTACTTCCCCACTACCATTCCAGACAAAACACTGTATGGAAACCTTAAATATACATGCCTGGGGATAAGGACCAGCAGATGCTGGTGCAGATGGGATAGAACTGGGCACTCTGCAAACGTCGGGGCAGGATAGCCAACAGTATGGGCTTGGCCCGACGCCTTGTGGCCTGTTAGACACTGGCGGACTGAACTAGTGCGGTCATTCTCTTCTGGAGCAGTGAAAGTGTTCAGCCACCAAAACCTACAGAGAGCAGTCATCTGCAGACATGGTAGGTAATGAGAAAAAAATATGTATTTTTTAAGTTACATTACTAACTTTTAAAAAAAGGGCCTCACATATCCAAGACAGATGCAAAGTGAGGACAGCTGCTCATTGAAGGCTAACACAGTCAGCCAATTATGACAAACTATTGATTGGCTTGGATTTCTGAACTTGAAATGTTATTAATCATTAGTTATAATAGAGACCTGAGGGGTGCCGTAGACGAGGGTCTACACCAGAGGTTAATGGTTATCTTTAGGGGGAAGGTATATGGTGGGTGCAATTAAGCTCAGAATGTACTGAGTGTAGGGAAAGCGATCACATGTGGCAGGCATTGATAAGGGTAGAGAGCCATGGATTAGTTTTGGGGAAGGAAGGAGACGCGTTCTGTCTCCTAGAGATGAACGTACTTTGGTGCGAAAAGTGCAAGTCAATCCCAGAACAACAGCAAAGGACCTTGTGAAGATGCTGGAGGAAGCAGGTACAAAAGTATCTATATCCACAGTAAAACGAGTCCTATATCGACATACCTGGAAAGGCCGCTCAGCAACTAAGAAGCCACTGCTCCAAAACCGCCATAAAAAAAGCCAGACTACGGTTTGCAACTGCACATGGGAACAAAGATCGTATTTTTTGGAGAAATGTCCTCTGGTCTGATGAAACAGAAATAGAACTGTTTGGGCATAATGACCATCGTTATGTTTGGAGGGAAATGAGGGGGGGCTTGCAAGCCGAAGAACACCATCCCAACCGTGAAGCACGGGTGTGGCAGCATCATATTGTGGGGGTGATTTGCTGCAGGAGGGACTGGTGAACTTCACAAAATAGATGGCATCATGAGGAGGTCAAATTATGTGGATATATTGAAGCAACATCTCAAGACATCAGTCAGGAAGTTAAAGCTTGGTCGCAAATGGGTCTTCCAAATGGACAATGACCCCAAGCATACTTCCAAAGTTGTGGCAAAATGGCTTAAGGACAACAAAGTCAAGGTATTGGAGTTGCCATCACAAAGCCCTGACCTCGATCCTATAGAAAATGTGTGGGCAGAACTGAAAAAGCGTGTGCGAGCAAGGGGCCTACAAACCTGACTCAGTTACACCAGCTCTGTCAGGAGGAATGGGCAAAAATTCACCCAACTTATTGTGGGAAGCTTGTGGAAGGCTACCCGAAACGTTTGACCCAAGTTAAACAATTTAAAGGCAATGCTACCAAATACTAATTGAGTGTATATAAACTTCTGACCCACTAGGAATGTGATGAAAGAAATCAAATCTGAAATAAATCTTTGGCTCTACTATTATTCTGACATTTCACATTCATAAAATAAAGTCGTGATCCTAACTGACCTAAGACAGGGAATTTTTACTAGGATTAAATGTCATTGTGAAAAACTGAGTTTAAATGTATTTGGCTAAAGTGTATGTAAACTTCCGACTTCAACTGTACATCCCCCCCACTTCTAAAACAAAAGTTGAGCCCCTGCTTTACTTTTCAATTTATATGTTTGATTACTTTTACTTTTACTCCACTACATTCCTCAAGAAAATAATGTACTTTTTACTCCATACATTTTCCCCTGACACCCAAAAGTACTTGTTACATTTCGAATGCTTAGCAGGACAGGAAAATGGTCCAATTCACACTCTTATCAAGAGAACATCCCTGGTCATCCCTACTACCTCTGATCTGGCGGACTCCCGAAACACAAATGCTTAGTTTGTAAATTATGTCTGTGTTGGAGTGTGCCCCTGGCTATCCATTTTTTAAACAATCGTGCCCTCTGGTTTGCATAATATAAGGAAGGTGAAATTATTTAGAAATGTACTTTTACTTTTGATACTTAAGTATATTTTGGCAATTACATTTACTTTTGACACTCAAGAATATTAAAACAAAATACTTTTAGACTTTTACTCAAGTAGTATTTTACTGGGTCACTTTCACTTTTACTTTCAATTCATTTTCTATTAAGGTATCTTTACTTTTACTCAAATAAACTCAGCAAAAAAATAAATGTCCTCTCACTGTCAACTGCATTTATTTTCAGCAAACTGAACATGTGTAAATATTTGTATGAACATAACAAGATTCAACAACTGAGACATAAACTGAACAAGTTCCACAGACATGTGACTAACAGAAATGGAATAATGTGTCCCTGAACAAAGGGGGGGTCAAAATCAAAAGTAACAGTCAGTATCTGGTGTGGTCACTAGCTGCATTAAGTACTGCCATGCATCTCCTCCTCATGGACTGCACCAGATTTGCCAGGTCTTGCTGTGAGATGTTACCACACTCTTCCACCAAGGCACCTGCAAGTTCCCGGACATTTCTGGGGGGAATGGCCCTAGCCCTCACCCTCCGATCCAGCAGGTCCCAGACGTGCTCAATGGGATTGGGATCCGGGCTCTTCGCTGGCCATGGCAGAACACTGACATTCCTGTCTTGCAGGAAATCACACACAGTATGGCTGGTGGCATTGTCATGCTGGAGGGTCATGTCAGGATGAGCCTGCAGGAAGGGTACCACCTGAGGGAGGAGGATGTCTTCCCTGTAACGCACAGCGTTGAGATTGACTGCAATGACAACATGCTCAGTCCGATGATGCTGTGACACACCGCGCCAGACCATGACGGACCTTCCACCTCCAAATCGATCCCGCTCCAGAGTACAGGCCTCGGTGTAACGCTCATTCCTTCGACGATAAACGCAAAGCCGACCATCACCCCTGATGAGACAAAACCACGACTCGTCAGTGAAGAGCACTTTTTGACAGTCCTGTCTGGACCAGCGACGGTGCGTTTATACCCATTGGCAACGTTGTTGCTGGTGATGTCTGGTGAGGACCTGCCTTACAACAGGCCTACAAGTCCTCAGTGCAGCCTCTCTCAGCCTATTGCGGACAGTCTGAGCACTGATGGAGGGATTGTGTGTTCCTGGTGTAACTCGGGCAGTTGTTGTTGCCATCCTGTACCTGTCCCACAGGTGTGATGTTCGGATGTACCGATCCTGTGCAGGTGTTGTTACACGTGGTCTGCCACTGCGAGGATGATCAGCTGTCCGTTCTTAGTTGTCTCACAGTACGGACATTGCAATTTATTGCACTGGCCACATCTGCAGTCCTCATGCCTCCTTGCAGCATGCCTAAGGCACATTCACGCAGATGAGCAGGGATTCTGGGCATCTTTCTTTTGGTGTTTTTCAGAGTCAGTAGAAAGGCCTCTTTAGTGTCCTAAGTTTTCATAACTGTGACCTTAATTCCCTACAGTCTAAGCTGTTAGTGTCTTAACGACCGTTCCACAGGTGCATGTTAATTAATTGTTTATGGTTCATTGAACAAGCATGGGAAACAGTGTTTAAACCCTTTACAATGAAGATCTGTGAGGTTATTTAGATTTTTACAAATTATATTTTAAAGACAGGGTCCTGAAAAATGCATGTTTCTTTTCTTGCTGAGTTTATAACAATTGGGTACTTTTTCCACCACTGATAATTATGGTCACCACTGACCATATGTCACGTTCCTGACCGGTTTTCTGTTAGTTTTGTATGTGTTAGTTGGTCAGGACGTGAGTTTGGGTGGGCAGTCTATGTTTTCTGTTTCTATGTTGGTTTTGGGTACCTGATATGGTTCTCAATTAGAGGCAGGTGGTTTTCATCTCCTCTGATTGAGAATCATATTAAGGTAGGTGGTTTCACATTGTTTGTCGTGGGTGGTTGTCTCCTGTGTCTGTGTCTATGTTGCACCATACGGGACTGTTTTCGGTTTGTTTGTTCGTTTCGTTTTATGTAGTCATTTTTCCTGTTCGTGCGTTCTTCGAGTTACATGTAAGTTCTTACGTTCAGGTTTGTCTACATCGTTTTGTTATTTGTTAGTTTATTCAAGTTTAGTTCGTTTTTCTGTCGTCTTTAAATAAATTCATTATGTCATCATACCTCGCTGCATTTTGGTCTTCCGATCCTTCTCTCCTCTCCTCGTCCGAGGAGGAGGAAGACGACAGCCGTTACACCATAATATATCATATATTATTGAAACTGAGTAGGCTACAGAATAAATATAATAAACTGAACAAAAAGCACAACATTAGCAATAATGCCAACAGCTACCTCTTTACAAGGGAAATTATTGCTTTGTTAAGTTCTTATTAAAAATACTGTACACATATTTAGCAGATGTTATTGTGGGTGTAGCGAAATGCGTGTGTTCCTAGCTCCAACAGTGCAGTAATATCTAACAATACACTACAACACACACAAATATTTAGTATATTTATTTAATTTTGTTAATTAAGTCCATCCCTCTGAACAGAAATAACCACACTTGGTTAGCGCTTTCGCTACTAGACAAACACCGTCACATGTACGCACACATGGTACTCCAAAGTGGAAGATCAGGAGGGGGTGAGGGGGAAGTCACGGGTATAAAGCCCCGCTGGTTTCTCTCCAGACCAATCCAGCCAAGCCTACCCAAGACGCGCACTGGTGAACGGGAGAGACACACACACACAACAATCACAATGAACAAAAATATGACAGTGACACGCACCATCAGCATTGGAACTATTGGCAGTAGTGCAAAACCCAGTTGCGCAGGGATGCGTGCGCTTTTGTGGGCCACCTCCAGCGCGCGCTCTCTAGGGAGTTCCTTCGGATCAGACTACCACTCAAGTAAGGACAACATCTTCAGCAATATTCTGACACCTAGCAGTATTCCATAGTTTACCATTCCCAGTCTTCACCATTCCCAAGAGGATGATGGAGAGGAGGCAGACGAAGGTTTTGGAAACAACACTTCTATTGCCTCTCCCTCTACGATACGCACTTCCGGGTTGGAGCGAGTAGTTGCATTCCGCTTTGCTCCACAGGTAGTATTACATTTCATTTCATTACAGTACAACAGTTTGATTTGTTTGATCTTAGCTGGCTACATAGCCGTCTTTGTATCCAAGATAATTGTGTAGTCTAGAGTAATTGTCGAGGTTACCTAGCCAGTTAGAGGTTACCTAGCCAGCTACACTTTCAAACAAAGTCAACAACGCAGCCACTGCTAGCTAGCCTATTTCACCAGCCAGCAGTACTATATCATTTTAGTCAATAAGATTTTTTGCAACGTAAGCTTAACTTTCTGAACATTCGAGACGTGTAGTCCACTTGTCATTCCAATCTCCTTTGCATTAGCGTAGCCTCTTCTGTAGCCTGTCAACTATGTGTCTGTCTATCCCTGTTCTCTCCTCTCTGCACAGACCATACAAACGCTTCACACCGCGTGGCCGCTGCTACTCTAACCTGGTGGTCCCAGCGCGCACGACCCACGTGGAGTTCCAGGTCTCAGGCAGCCTCTGGAACTGCCGATCTGCGGCCAACAAGGCAGAGTTCATCTCAGCCTATGCTTCCCTCCAGTCCCTCGACTTCTTGGCACTGACGGAAACATGGATTACCACTGATAACACTGCTACTCCTACTGCTCTCTCCTCGTCTGCCCACGTGTTCTCGCACACCCCGAGAGCTTCTGGTCAGCGGGGTGGTGGCACTGGGATCCTCATCTCTCCCAAGTGGACATTCTCTCTTTCTCCCCTGACCCATCTGTCTATCGCCTCCTTTGAATTCCATGCTGTCACAGTTACCAGCCCTTTCAAGCTTAACATCCTTATCATTTATCGCCCTCCAGGTTCCCTTGGAGAGTTCATCAATGAGCTTGACGCCCTGATAAGTTCCTTTCCTGAGGATGGCTCACCTCTCACAGTTCTGGGTGACTTTAACCTCCCCACGTCTACCTTTGACTCATTCCTCTCTGCCTCCTTCTTTCCACTCCTCTCCTCTTTTGACCTCACCCTCTCACCTTCCCCCCCTACTCACAAGGCAGGCGCAATACGCTTGACCTCATCTTTACTAGATGCTGTTCTTCCACTAATCTCATTGCAACTCCCCTCCAAGTCTCCGACCACTACCTTGTATCCTTTTCCCTCTCGCTCTCATCCAACACTTCCCACACTGCCCCTACTCGGATGGTATCGCGCCGTCCCAACCTTCGCTCTCTCTCCCCCGCTACTCTCTCCTCTTCCATCCTATCATCTCTTCCCTCTGCTCAAACCTTCTCCAACCTATCTCCTGATTCTGCCTCCTCAACCCTCCTCTCCTCCCTTTCTGCATCCTTTGACTCTCTATGTCCCCTATCCTCCAGGCCGGCTCGGTCCTCCCCTCCTGCTCCGTGGCTCGACGACTCATTGCGAGCTCACAGAACAGGGCTCCGGGCAGCCGAGCGGAAATGGAGGAAAACTCGCCTCCCTGCGGACCTGGCATCCTTTCACTCCCTCCTCTCTACATTCTCCTCTTCTGTCTCTGCTGCTAAAGCCAATTTCTACCACTCTAAATTCCAAGCATCTGCCTCTAACCCTAGGAAGCTCTTTGCCACCTTCTCCTCCCTCCTGAATCCTCCTCCCCCTCCTCCCCCCTCCTCCCTCTCTGCTGATGACTTCGTCAACCATTTTGAAAAGAAGGTCGACGACATCCGATCCTCGTTTGCTAAGTCAAACGACACCGCTGGTTCTGCTCACACTGCCCTACCCTGTGCTTTGACCTCTTTCTCCCCTCTCTCTCCAGATGAAATCTCGCGTCTTGTGACGGCCGGCCGCCCAACAACCTGCCCGCTTGACCCTATCCCCTCCTCTCTTCTCCAGACCATTTCCGGAGACCTTCTCCCTTACCTCACCTCGCTCATCAACTCATCCTTGACCGCTGGCTACGTCCCTTCCGTCTTCAAGAGAGCGAGAGTTGCACCCCTTCTGAAAAAACCTACACTCGATCCCTCCGATGTCAACAACTACAGACCAGTATCCCTTCTTTCTTTTCTCTCCAAAACTCTTGAACGTGCCGTCCTTGGCCAGCTCTCCTGCTATCTCTCTCAGAATGACCTTCTTGATCCAAATCAGTCAGGTTTCAAGACTAGTCATTCAACTGAGACTGCTCTTCTCTGTGTCACGGAGGCGCTCCGCACTGCTAAAGCTAACTCTCTCTCCTCTGCTCTCATCCTTCTAGACCTATCGGCTGCCTTTGATACTGTGAACCATCAGATCCTCCTCTCCACCCTCTCCGAGCTGGGCATCTCCGGCGCGGCCCACGCTTGGATTGCGTCCTACCTGACAGGTCGCTCCTACCAGGTGGCGTGGCGAGAATCTGTCTCCGCACCACGTGCTCTCACCACTGGTGTCCCCCAGGGCTCTGTTCTAGGCCCTCTCCTATTCTCGCTATACACCAAGTCACTTGGCTCTGTCATATCCTCACATGGTCTCTCCTATCATTGCTATGCAGACGACACACAATTAATCTTCTCCTTTCCCCCCTCTGATAACCAGGTGGTGAATCGCATCTCTGCATGTCTGGCAGACATATCAGTGTGGATGACGGATCACCACCTCAAGCTGAACCTCGGCAAGACGGAGCTGCTCTTCCTCCCGGGGAAGGACTGCCCGTTCCATGATCTCGCCATCACGGTTGACAACTCCATTGTGTCCTCCTCCCAGAGTGCTAAGAACCTTGGCGTGATCCTGGACAACACCCTGTCGTTCTCAACTAACATCAAGGCGGTGACCCGTTCCTGTAGGTTCATGCTCTACAACATTCGCAGAGTACGACCCTGCCTCACGCAGGAAGCGGCGCAGGTCCTAATCCAGGCACTTGTCATCTCCCGTCTGGATTACTGCAACTCGCTGTTGGCTGGGCTCCCTGCCTGTGCCATTAAACCCCTACAACTCATCCAGAACGCCGCAGCCCGTCTGGTGTTCAACTTTCCCAAGTTCTCTCACGTCACCCCGCTCCTCCGCTCTCTCCACTGGCTTCCAGTTGAAGCTCGCATCCGCTACAAGACCATGGTGCTTGCCTACGGAGCTGTGAGGGGAACGGCACCTCCGTACCTTCAGGCTCTGATCAGGCCCTACACCCAAACAAGGGCACTGCGTTCATCCACCTCTGGCCTGCTCGCCTCCCTACCTCTGAGGAAGTACAGTTCCCGCTCAGCCCAGTCAAAACTGTTCGCTGCTCTGGCACCCCAATGGTGGAACAAACTCCCTCACGACGCCAGGTCAGCGGAGTCAATCACCACCTTCCGGAGACACCTGAAACCCCACCTCTTTAAGGAATACCTAGGATAGGATAAAGTAATCCTTCTAACCCCCCCCCCCCCTTAAAAGAGTTAGATGCACTATTGTAAAGTGGTTGTTCCACTGGATATCATAAGGTGAATGCACCAATTTGTAAGTCGCTCTGGATAAGAGCGTCTGCTAAATGACTTAAATGTAAATGTAAATGTAAATGGAAGCCCTGAAGTGGACACCGGCTGTTTATCTCTATCAGCCTCTTCACTCTCTTTATCAGCATCATCCTCAAACTTTGTGTTTACAACTGAGCGAAAAGCCCACCGGACCATCTCAGACCCCTTCATCCAAAAGCGGTATCCCCTCCACAAGGAGAGCTCGTACCCCAGCCCCTACCTGGAGCCTGAGCAGTGTCCCGACCCAACCACCAGAGCTGCCCTGTCTCTGCCTCACCTCGCCAAGGTCACCACCCCATACGGCTTTGTCACCCTGAGTCAGAGCCCTCAGATGGCCAACGAGGAGGCTCTGCTTTTCCAAGCTGGGCTCCGGCGGCTACACAAGGACGAGGACAGTGTCCACCACAGGACACAGGCCATTCACATCAAACACAATGCCTCCAGACGGTCGTCTACCGTCCAACACCTCTCCAGAGAATATAGTATCTCACAGAATGAAGGAGCACCAAAGGAGGAGATACAGCAAACCATCTTCCCAGTATCATCCTCATCCTCCACCGCCTCACAGAAACATGCCACAGGAGTCAAACCTAAATGTCGGCTATGGGGAGTTCTACGCAAACACTTCACGACTCAGGAGATTGAGTGATTGTTCTATCAGAAAATAAGTCATAAGGATAGTAGGATACCCTTTACATTACAGGAAATAACCAACAAGACATTTCTACAGCTTACAGATTTATCTTGATTATGCATTCTCTACTTCAGCATGTTTTGCTAAGGACCCATTTGTAATATAAACAGTATAGACAGTATTTGCACATTTTCAGTTCCTCACATGTTAATTAATGTGATGCATTGTATTGATGTTCTGTCAAATCCAACAATAAAACATTGCATTCATATGAAAGCTGATCATGAATTCATCATTTTGTTTAAATGCCATGAAGAAGCCTTTCATAAACAGTCTCCTCTAAAGACAGGTCAATATCTCATGAAATCCAGATGACTGGCTAGTATATTAGCTATGGCTACATGCTAGATACATTTTTCAAAGATTTCCAATTTCCAAGACGTACTTGCTGGATTTACAATGAAAGTAATTTTTTATGAATAATATTGCCCCTCAAAATAAATTCAACTGAGATGGTGTAGGCTATCGCTATCATCATGGTTGTGGATGTGCATTCATGTTGCACTGACCAATCTTTATACTAATGGATTCCAATCCCTAGTCACCTTTAGTCAGCATCAGTGTCAGCCCCTTCAGACCTACAGTATATAGATCCCCACTATGGCTAGCCTTATGTCTGTGTGTTTTAAAGGTCCAATGCAGCCGTATTCATCTCAATATCAAATCATTTCTGGGTAACAATTAAGTACCTTACTGTGATTGTTTTCAATTAAAATGGTCAAAAAGTAACAAAGAGCAATTTCTCAAGCAATAATTTTGCTAGGACTGTCTGTGAGTGGTCTGAGTGGGGAGGAGAAACTGAAAACTAGCTGTTATTGGCAGAGAAGATTGGAACTCTCTTTCTTATTGGTCTAAACCGCCTGGTGATGTCACAAGGCAAGCAAAAACTCCATCCCACCAAAACAGGCAGACATTTCAGGCGGTCTTTTCAAACAGACATCCCAATCTACCATGCACCATCATTAACAACACATAGAATAGCTGTATATTTTTAATGGTTTATTACTCTTCAGATTACCATTTAAAGCTACATATCATAAAGGATTATGTATTTTAGCAACTCAATCTGTTGCAGATGAGAGATTGTCCAACAGTCTGTAAAGCTGAAGTGCATATTGTTCAAAGTGTGCTGACGCAACGTCTGCTGTGAGATAGACCCTGTTCTCTGTGGCTCTCATCATATGAGTAGCTCTTAAGGGAAAGGACACTAGCGCCTAATGATGTCTAACCTTCTACTGATACTCATTATATCTCTCTCTCAGATCTAGATTATCATTAAGAGGAAGAGTGCCTCACTGTGGGATAAAGACGAAAGATGAAACCCTATAATTCTAAAAACAAATCACGCAAACCCCTTGTCTGAAGAGCACTTGGCCTAATATATTTCAATAGGATTATCATGTTTCAGGTATGACCCAGGTGCAGACAGTGTTGAAGAAACTAAAGTTTATTCTTTAAACAGGGGCAGGCAAACGACAGGTCAATGCAGGCAGGGGTCAATAATCCAGAGAGGGTGTAAAACAGCGGAACAGCAGGCGGGCTCAGGGTCAGGTCAGGCAGAGGTCGGTAATCCAAAGTAGAGGCAAAGGTACAGGCCAGCAGGCAGGCAGGAATGGTTAAAAACCAGGAAACTAGAAAACAGGGACTATAGCAAAGACAGGAGCAAGGGAAACCACTGGTAGGTTTGAACGAACAAAACGAACTGGCACAGACAGACAGAAAACACAGGTATAAGTACCCAGGCGATAATGGGGAATATGAGCGACACATGGGGGGGGGGAGACAAGCACAAGGACAGGTAATACAGATCAGGGCATGACAAAGATAATGGGACCAGATATTAATTCTCGGGAAATAATGCCCACTGCAAATTAAGAAAGTTGCATTTACAGGCTTGTTTAAACCTATTCATGCTAACCAATAGGCCTACAGTGTGCTATTGTTATACCTGTATGAATTCTAATCCCTCACTGCACTTCAACAATAACAGGTCCAACCTCCCATCTTCCCAAGGACTGAATGTCCAAGTAGAGTGACTGTTAGTCAAGCCAGATACCTTCAATTATGTTCTCCGAGATAAGCCAGACACTCTGCAACCCTAGATGGACTGTACTGAAATATGAATAGATCTATAGCACCCACAAAATGTTGCATCATTACTAGGAACATCAATTAGAGTGACCTAAGCAGGGATTCACTCAATCATAAACATTATGCACAATGAACGTCAGGGTAAATACAATAAGACAGTTGTAGAATTGACAAAACAACACAGATCAGACCCTTCGTTATGCTAAATTGTTTATAAAACAAGGACAGTAATAATCTTTACGGGAGTACAGTGTACAACATGAATTCACACGTACTTGTCAAAACAGATGCATCCTGAAGTAATTGGGGGCAAGCACATTGAAGAAGAAGAAGGCAGCGTACAATGGAGGCAGAGACCAAGTGTGTGATGGATCTAACTAAAAAGGGGAGTGAGAGAAAAAAAGAGTGTGTGAAGTTGGGAGTTTCTTTTTGATGTTCATCCTTATTGTGTAGTTGAGGTTACTGCATAAGTACTGCTATGCCATTACACAGACACTACTTTTCTTGTAGAGAGAGAGTGAATCAGTTATAGAACCCATTGCCCTTTATGGTTGTGAGGTCTGGGGTCCGCTCACCAACCAAGAATTCACAAAATGGGACAAAAACCAAATTGAGACTGCATGCAGAATTCTGCAAAAATATCCTCCGTGTACAATGTAAAACACCAAATAATGCATACAGAGCAGAATTAGACCGATACCCGCTAATTATCAAAATCCAGAAAAGAGCCGTTAAATTCTACAACCACCTAAAAGGAAGCGATTCCCAAACCTTCCATAACAAAGCCATCACCTACAGAGAGATGAACCTGGAGAAGAGTCCCCTAAGCAAGTTGGTCCTAGGGCTCTGTTCACAAACAGACCCGCAGAGCCCCAGGACAGCAACACAATTAGAACCAACTAAATCATGAGAAAACAAAAAGATAATTACTTGACATATTGGAAAGAATTAACAAAAAAACAGAGCAAACTAGAATGCTATTTGGCCCTAAACTGAGAGCAGAATAACTGACCACGGTGACTGACCCAACTTAAAGGAAAGCTTTGACTATGTACAGACTCAGTGAGCATAGCCTTGCTATTGCGAAAGGCCGCTGTAGGCAGACCTGGCTCTCAAGAGAAGACAGGCTATGTGCACACTGCCCACAAAATGAGGTGGAAACTGAGCAGCAAATCCTAACCTCCTGCCAAATGTGCGACCATATTAGAGACACATATTTCCCTCAGATTACACAGATCCACAAAGAATTCGAAAACAAACCAGATTTTGATAAACTCCCATATCTACTGGGTGAAATACCACAGTGTGCCATCACAGCAGCAAGATTTGTGACCTGTTGCCACAAGAAAAGGGCAACCAGTGAAGAACAAACACCATTGTAAATACAACCCATATTTATGTTGATTTATTTTCCCTTTTGTACTTTAACCATTTGCACATTGTTACAACACTGTATATATACATAATATGACATTTGTAATGTCTTTATTATTTTGGAACTTCTGTGAGTGTAATGTTTACTGTACATTTTTATTGTTTATTTCACTTGCTTTGGCAATGTTAACATATGTTTCCCATGCCAATAAAGCCCCTTGAATTGAGTGAGTGAGTGAGTGAGTGAGTGAGTGAGTGAGTGAGTGAGTGAGTGAGTGAGTGAGAGTGAGAGAGGTTATTAATACAAACCTGAGCAATAATATTACAGACTTCGAGTTCCATTAGAGTTTGACAGACTGGTATTCTGAGTGAAAGAGACAGTGACCAGGCAATGGATTGTGCAGTGATGGATCTAACTCATAGAGCAGAGAGACAGAGTGGACCCTGAGTGTTGCCTATCAAACAGTGCAGGTAAGACAAAAACCCAGCAACACTGTGCTTTAAAACACGGTGCTTTAAATCTCACATATTTTAAGCATTTGAAGGTTCAGAGAGACTGTCAAGACACTGCATGGAGTGCTATGCAGCTTCTGTACTGTATGCACTTATTTTTAGTATGCACTTACTTTAAGTCAGCAGGACAAAGGGTAGCAGATAAATTACTGATTGTGAATTACAGTTGTGTGTGTAATGTGTGTATGCATGTGGGTGTTTGTGTGGATATGTTTAGGAGTCTCTACTCGTGAGGCTCCAGTGTGGGTTTCAGTGTGGGTTCCAGTCTGGATATGGAGTTGGATGGAATGTCTCTAGCCCATTGGGACCCCATTAGCACCAGGGTTCAACCTGCACAGACGTGTGCTCCGCAGCCACTGACTGCCATGCACCCCAGTGTCCCATACACCAGCACTATGGTGTGTACAACACCCAGCTTACTTTATCAGTCACTGTATAATTAAATTATTCAATTGATTTCAATTATGAAATGGATAAAGGATATCAATTCTTTAGACATTTGCTTTTTCCAGTTAAAAAATGAATAGCAATTGTATTTTAGCCTCTCATTTATCTTTCTTCTCTTGCCCTGCTTCCCGTTTCTCATGTGAAATGAATTGAAGGAAGTGACACCTAAAACCAGACCTATGCTGATAGAGGCCCGCTGTAACCACAACATTGTCACAAGCTCAACTGAATACACTAGCTCCTGTCAAATGTTTAATCTACATAACCTACAACAGTTTTATCTCTTTCATTATAAACCGGGTAGTTCAAGCCCTGGATGCTGATTGTCTGAAAGCCATGGTATTTGAGACATTATAAACTGGATGGGTCAAGCCCTGAATGCTGATTGGCTGACAGCTGTGGTATATCAGACCGTATACCACGGGTATGACCCAATTTTTTTTTTTACTGCTCTAATTTACGTTGGTAACCAGTTCATAATAGAAATAAGGCACCCCGGGGGTTTGTGTTATATGGCCAATATACCATGGCTTAGGGCTGTATCCAGGCACTCCACGTTGTGTCATTTTTAAGAACATCCCTTAGCCGTGGTGTATTGGCCATATACCACACCCCCTCGGGCCTTAATTAATGCTTAATTATAAACTGGGTGATTTGAGCCATGAAACGTGCAACTTGAATGTTTATTAGCTGAAAGCTGTGGTATATTTAAGCAATAAGACATGAAGGGGTGTGGTATACGGCCAATATACCACAGCTAAGGGGTGTTCTTATGTTCTTGCCTGGAAACAGCCCTTAGCCGTGGTATATTGGCCATATATCACAAACCCCCGAGGTGCCTTATTGCTATTATAAACTGGTTACCAACGTAATTAGAGCAGTCAAAATAAATGTATTGTCATACCCGTGGTATACGGTCTGATATACCACTGCTGTCAACCAATCAGCATTCAGGGCTGGAACCACCCAGTTTACAACAGACCGTATACCGCGGGTATGACAAAACATGTACAGTTGAAGTCTGAAGTTTACATACACCTTAGTCAAATACATTTAAACTCCGTCTTTCACAATTCCTGACATTTAATCCTAGTAGAAATTCCATGTCTTAGGTCAGTTAGGATCACCACTTTATTTTAAGAATGTGAAATGTCAGAATAATAGTAGAGACAATGATTTATTTCAGATTTTATTTCTTTCATCACATTCCCAGTGGGTAAGAAGTTTACATACACTCAATTAGTATTTGGTAGCATTGCCTTTAAATTGTTTAACTTGGGTCAAACGTTTCGGGTAGCCTTCCACAAGCTTCCCACAATAAGTTGGGTGAATTTTTGCCCATTCCTCCTGACAGAGCTGGTGTAACTGAGTAAGGTTTGTAGGCCTCCTTGCTCGCACACGCTTTTTCAGTTCTGCCCACAAATTTTCTATAGGATTGAGGTCAGGGCTTTGTGATGGCCACTCCAATACCTTGACTTTGTTGTCCTTAAGCCATTTTGCCACCACTTTGGAAGTATGCTTGGGGTCATTGTCCAATTGGAAGACCCATTTGCGACTGATAAGGGAATTTAGATGTTTAAGGTAATGACTAAAGAATTCCACCCTGAAACGTAACTATTAGTAAGTATTAGTTTAGGTAACATGTATAATGAATAATTAAAGTGCTAAACGTAAGTCCAATAAGGTTCGGTAGAGACAAGTGAGACAGAGAAATGTGTGTGTGTGTGTGTGACTAAGAAAATACCGAGAACAATTAAACTGTGTATGACCTGACCTGGTTAGAACTCTGGGAAACTTACGACAGGACAGGGAGTCCTGTCAAGGTTCCTCTAATCTCGGGAGGAGAGAACTGCCAGCTTGGAAGTGATAAACAAGTGGTGAGAACTATGGAGGAAGATACATCTCACCTACTGTTTGTGTGTATGTATGTGCATGTATTAGGTAGGGAGGGAGTGAGTTATAAAATGGCATGTCTTTGGATTAAACTTCGGGGATTAGTTAAAGCTTAAATAATTGTTAGTTATTATCATTGGGATTGAAAATTCTCGTGACAGCGACCAAGCTTTAACTTCCAACATGATGCTGCCACCCCCGTGCTTCACGGTTGGGGTGGTGTTCTTCGGCTTGCAAGGCTCCCCCTTTTTCCTCCACACATAACAATGGTCATTATGGCCAAACAGTTCTATTTTTGTTTCATCAGACCAGAGGACATTTCTCCAGAAAGTACGATCGTTGTCCCTATGTGCAGTTGCAAACCGTAGTCTGGATTTTTTATGGCGGTTTTGGAGCAGCGGCTTCTTCTTTGTTGAGCGGCCTTTCAGGTTATGTCGATATAGGACTCGTTTTACTGTGGATATAGATACTTTTGTACCTGTTTCCTCCAGCATCTTCACAAGGTCCTTTGCTGTTGTTCTGGGATTGATTTGCACTTTTCGCACCAAAGTACGTTCATCTCTAGGAGACAACGCGTCTCCTTCCTGAGCGGTATGACGGCTGCGTGGTCCCATGGTGTTTATACTCGCGTACTATTGTTTGTACAGATGAACGCGGTACCTTCAGGCGTTTGGAAATTGCTCCCAAGGATGAACCAGACTTGTGGTCTACAATTATTTTTCTGAGGTCTTAGATGATTTATTTTCATTTCCCCATGATGTCAAGCAAAAAGGCACTGAGTTTCAAGTTAGGCCTTGAAATACATCCACAGGTACACCTCCAATTGACTCAAATGATGTCAATTAGCCTATCAGAAGCTTCTAAAGCCATGACATCATTTTCTGGAATATTCCAAGATGTTTAAAGGCACAGTCAACTTAGTGTATGTAAACTTCTGACCAACTAGAATTATGATACAGTGAATTATAAGTGAAATAATCTGTCTGTAAACAATTGTTGGAAAAATTACTTGTGTCATGCACAAAGTAGATGTCCTAACCGACTTGCCAAAACTATAGTTAGTTAACAAGAAATTTGTGGAGTGGTTGAAAAAAAAGTTTTAATTACTCCAACCTAAGTGTATGTAAACTTCCGACTGAAACTGTATTTTTACTGTTCTAATTACTGATTACATTGGTAACCAGTTCATAATAGCAATAAGGCACCTGTGCTATATGGCCAATATACCACGGCTAATGGTTGTACTCAGGCACTATAATGGCCATATACCACATCTCCTAGGCCTTATTGCTTAAGTATAAGTCTTCTTCTGTATTTTCTCTTATTCTGAAGAACTTCTCAATAATCATAGAGTCAACGTGTGAAACTAGGCAATGATTTCTCTGGAAAGTTTCTGTTCTGACGCTGACATGTTCTATACTTACCGCTAACTCTCAGAACCCTCTTACTGTCATCAAGAGAGATTTTTCATAAAGAGCACCATCCCACCACCAGCGCCCAAGAAGAGGCTGGCTCACACCCTATCCCTACCAGGGGTCTATCTGTGTCCTATCTCCCCAGTGCCTGCTACCCTGCCGTTACCAAAACTATGACAACACTCTCTACAAGCTGGCCCCCATCACAGACACTCAGGCCCATGTAGAGAGAGATGAAGAAAGACCAGTCCAGAAGTGCCCTCTCCACTTGCAGCCCATATCTCAACTGAACTTCGATACACCTGACAAACAGCTTCACTATTTCTTCAGCGGTTCTACAATCAGGGGAATATTTCTCAAGGCATTCAGCATCGCCACCTACTGTTCCTGAGAAATATGGCACAGCACCTGGAGCCTGGGGTTCTCCTGATGAGAGTCCAGTGAAGAAGTTGGTGCATTTCAGCTCAAAGATTTCCTGTTCTGTGAAAACTACCAGCCCATGCAGATAGCAGGTTCACTGTACTACAGCCTGAATACCCCAACGTTTCCTGGGAAGATGCTATACTCATAATATATAGGTTATACTCATAATATATAGCCTACGCAGTATTCATACTTGAGTCATGTGCACAGTGCAAAAATCAAGCAAAATGCAAACACAGCTGCACCAAATGCAAACAGCCACAATCAAAAATAGGAGATAATTACAAAAAGTGGAATTTCTATGATCTACCCCAAGCCACAGTCACGATCTGCACCCTTATGGCAAGTTTGGTAACCCCTAACTCACATGTTCAAACCCCTTAGTTACCTGTCCAAAATTGTTAAATAACTTTTGGATTACCCAAACTCAGTAACGTAATCTGATTAGTACCAGAGGTGTGGACTCGAGTCACATGACTTGGACTCAAGTCACAAATATGATGACTTGCAACTCGACTTTGACTTTAACACCAATGACTCGTGACTTAACTTGGACTTGAGCCTTTTGACTCGACCTGACTTGATACCCTCCCCAAGCCCAAATATAAAAAATTATGCTATTTAAAAAAGTGTGCAGCGCATCAACTCTTCATTTAACGGATTACAGTTTGAATCGGACAGCAGCCAATCAAATTGTGCCAGCTGAGAAAAAGTTGTGCGGGGCAGTGCAGAGGAGGCAGGTGAATTCAGATGGAGCCCTTGGAAAGATGATACCCAAAATTATTATTTTCGGATATAAAGACGACGCTGTATCAACAAAAAACGGATTGCAACTTGCAAAACGTGGGAAGAAAATTACAGATGGAGGCGCAACAATTTCTAACTTTGTTTGACATTTGAAGCTGCACAAAGAACGGTAAGTCGTGGCTAGTATAGCCGACAGCTATATAATTTATAACTTTGCTAGTGTAGCATGTAGGCTAACGTAACGTTAAATCAATGAGCCTCCACACAGTCAGTCAGTGCGGGAACACGATCATTACACCCAAGATTGAGCTACAACTGGCTAGGCAGTTGGTAGCCTTGTAGCCTAAATCCTGCCTGATGTTACTGCTGTTCCTAAAACCATTGACATACGTTAGCCTACTGTAACCACACACAGAGAGTGTGTGTGTGTTAAGGTTGGGCAATTGTGTACAAGCCTACATCACCCGATTGCGCCCCATAGCGATCCTTGATAGTCGATCACTATTGGGGGGGTCTTTCTCATGGCTACCCATGTATTTCCATGAAAATATAACATTTATTTGGAAAGTAATAAATATATAGATATTTTTTAAAGCATTCATGATTTGCGTAAATGTAATATACTAAGTATTACCCTTGTTAAAAATATGAAATGGTATTACATTTGGTGAAGAGCACATTATGACTTGTTTAGGACTCAAAACTCAAAGTTTAGGACTTGAGACTTGACTTGATACTTGTCGGTCTTGACTTGAGACTTGACTCGGACTTGCCTGTCTTGACTTGGGACTTGAGTGCTAAGACTTAAGACTTACTAGTGACTTGTAAAACAATGACTTGGTCCCACCTCTGCTGACATTCAGTTACTTTTAGATTACGTTCCCCTTAAAAGGCATTAGAAGAAGACAACAATGTATATTACCAATTGAAGGACATCTATTTCATGATAAATCAATGTTAAAGTTTACATAGCTGGCCATATATGGATGTTACATTTTACATTATGGGTTGGTTGTGTAGGCTTCTTCTAACTCATCGCTTTCTACTACATATAATAATATGCTTAAATTATATCTGTACATTAATATATATCATTTATAAGTCCAAAATGGATGTAGCAACCACAGATGGGCCATTTAAGTTTATCAAAAGTGTGCTAGTTTGAGCATGTGTCCATTATACCTATGGACACATTTTTTTATCAGCATGAATTAGATTGAGCAATAAAAGCCACACTTTTATTCCATAGGCTGGGATCCGCACTATGCAAGAGCGCATTTTTTAATGGCTGTCCACTGGTTTTAAAAACAATGATTGATAGGCAGTTTAAACTTCTTTAATTCAACCATTATTGGGATCAAATACACATTTAGATGTGAAAAGCCATCACAACAACCACAATACGTAATACGTAGCTAAATGAGAGCGCAGCAATGTGATTCACATCAATGCGCTTTGTAGATATCAATAATAAGTGATATCCGTATCGCCGTAGACTACACCACTGCTCTCATCCTTACCTCCAAGCATTTATTCAAGTTGGATAATCTTTGGATGCCAACAGCATTCGCACCATTGGAAGACATAGTTTGGACTGTAGCCTAAAAAAGCCTATTCCTGCTCTTTTCCCGCGATTAAACACATTTCATTTGGTGTCATCATACTGTAGTGGTCTCTGATTTGTCAGACTCACCCAGGTGGAACAAAATTTAATTTGCGCCTTTTTTAAATGTTGATTTGAATGTCATTGAGAAAACAGAGAAGTGTCATATTTTTCTCAAAAATAATTTCTGAATTTAAAAGTAATCCTCGAAGTAATCTAGTTTTTCACAAGTATCTGTAATCTGATTACAATATTTTTGCTGGTAACGTAAACGATTACAGTTGCCGTTTTTTGTAATCCCTTACGTGTAACGGACTCCCCAACCCTGGAGAGATTTACCAACCAGAGGCTACTTTGGAAGACTTTACAAGGGGGAAGGGTCCAGCAGAGCTTTGAACTACTAGTCTATGAGAGGCAAGTGAGTATTCTGCTGCTAGTTGGCCTTGGTGTTGCAACACCTATTCAGCAACGCAGCCACCTGCGTGAGGGCACAGTGCTTCTTACTGGTATGGCCAAGGGGTGAAAACAAGGAGAGGAAACAGCAGGAAAGGAAAATTATAAAAAAGTACAATCAATGCCAGGCACTGTGGCATATAACGCTGGAGAAAGTGGAAGAATTGAAGAGTTCTTAGAGTACGAAAAAGCAAAGGGAGTGATTCAGACCCTATGGAGAAATTGGGGAGCCTCTAATGTGGTGTTGATCCATAACCTTACTGTTCATGCTGCTCCATCCATAGTCTCAGTTCTGAACATTGCTAGAGTACTGCCTGTACCTCCCTGACAATGCTACCTCTCAGCAGACACAGAGTTCAGATGATGCCACCTAGAACGCCCCATATCTACCATGGCTTCTCCAGCTCGTCTCTTGGCTTCAGGATAGGTGTAATGGGCTACAGATAGCAGACATAGTTTGGATCCTGCAGGCTCTGCTCTGGGGTCCACGTACTAAGGTCTTCAAGCTAAATCCCACTGGACCTTTCACTCTGCACAACTGACTGTCAGCCAAGCAGGCCCTTCTGTTGCTGAAGCTGGCAGAGATAGGGCTGATTCAGGACCAGCTCAGTTTAAATAGGTAACACTTACTGTGTCTGCAGTACCTCTCCTTCGTTGACTCCGGGACTGTGACGAGGACCACAGCACAACTAAGACTAGACCACAGTGGACTGGAAGTTGACATTACTCACAGCAATACTCATATTTCAAATATTTTAAAGTTCACTGCTTCACTGATCCTCTAATGTAAAATGTGGATGATTTTAAACCTTCATGTATCTAGAACATCTGGAATGCATAAAAGGTTAGCTTTTTTCTCCATTAAAGGGTTTTCCAAGGATATTAACCACATATCAACTCCATATCAAAAAGCCCAAATTAAAGCGAATCAAATGTACACCTTCCTAATATTGAGTTGCACCACCTTTTGACCTCAGAACAGCCTCAATTTGTCGGGGCATGGACTCTACGTGTCGAAAGCGTTCCACAGGGATGCTAGCCCATGTTGACTCCAATGCTTCCCATAGTGGTCAAGTTGGCTGGATGTCCTTTGGGTGGTGGACCATTCTTGACACACACAGGAAACTGTTGAACGTGAAAAACACTGCAGCGTTGCAGTCCTTGACACACAAATCCTTCTTTAACCTGTCCCCACCCCTTCATCTACACTGATTGAAGTGAATTTAACAATTGACATCAATAAGGGGTCAAAGCTTTCACATGGATTCACCTGGTCAGTCTACATCATGGAAAGTGTAGGCCGTCATTGTAAATAAGAATTTGTTCTTAACTGACTTGCCTACTTATAGGTAAAAAATAAAATTGAAAGGTGTTGCTAATGTTCTCTATACTCAGTGTATATGCACGTAACCTTTCCTGGATCCAAGGAGCCCCATTAGCACACAGTAATGATTTTAAAATATCAACTTACAGTGCACTAGGTGAAATTCAACACCGAGACTGATGTCTATCAATTTTAAAAGATGCTGCTTTTACAACTGGTATAACCCTCTGGTCTACATATCCCAAAATTGTACTTGTTGTACAATTCTTTACATATCACTGCACTGTATCCAATCCATACAACATAACTAGAAATCAAAATCCACTTAAGGTGAGCACTTTTATTCGCACACTTGTTATATGCAGATTTTAGTCAAGTGAATCAAAACTAAAACTAAAAAATTCATGCACACTTTTTTTTATTTTTTTTAACTAAAACATGAAAATCAACTTCAAATAGCCAGAAAAAAACAACTAGTTACATGAGTATGCAGCATGGAAATTACCATATATATTACATCCTAGCGATTATCATTGTGGTGGATGGGGGAGTGGGAAATCAGCACTACACATGGAAATTATTACAGTGGTGAGGAAACATTTTCCAGATGTGTACATTCCTGGTTTAACATTATACACTAGTGCAAATGTCATTGTAATACAGCACATCAAAGGTAATCAACAAAAACAATTTCACAGGAAACCTCAACCTTACTGAGTTTTGATAATATGCATTTTCTTTAAGTGATAGAGTGGGATGGGGAAGGGTACATAAAAGCAAACTTGTGTGTGATCAGTTATTCGTCGTCAGAGGAGTCTCGTTCGATGCTGTAAGCCATGAAGAAAGCGTCGGGACGGGTAGGGACGAGGGGATGACCTGGTCTCACAATCTCAAAGCCCAGGAAGCTGAAGGTACGCAGCAGAGATGCTGGAGCGAGAGAGAAGGGAGTGTGAGAAGACTCATAACAAAAAAAGAAAGTATAAAAAGAGGCGTTGACTGGACACACACAGGGACTTACCTCTGTCGTCTCGGTTCTTATGGAAGCAGATGAAGACATGGTCAACTTGCAGCTTCTCTTCCGCAAACTCCAGCAGGAGAGCGAAACTGGAGAAGGGAAGTAAATCAATGAGCTATTAAGGCAGTGCAATAGAAACAGTCCATCTAGCAAGAAACAACCATGTAAACTGGTTTAAAGACAAGACATCATCCAGCGATAAACAATTTAAAAAAGGTTTCCTGTTGTAAAGCAATATCCCAAGTATAACTTAATACAGTAAAATACACACACTAAAATGGTAAAAAAATACATTTTGAACAAAATAAGGTTTTAGACAACTGCAGAAAGAGTAGGGCATTCAAGTTGGACTAATGGGGATTGGTGATGTCATTGGCCTCCGCTTGCTTGAGGAACAATAGAGAAAAGAGTAAATGCCCACTATTTCATGAGGATACCTGGACCACATATCGAGATGTTCCTTTTGTTAAAGGGTCACCCGTTTTGAACGTTATATTGTTTTTGTACATCTCATTGATGTCCTATAGATTCCCGGGGTCATTTCATGTGCATCTGAGTTATTGGCGTTCAAGCAGGCAGAAATCCGGCCAGTATGATGTAGTACTGTGATGAAGTCGCTCTCATTACACTGAAAGTTAATAGGAAATTACATTTACATTTAAGTCATTTAGCAGACGCTCTTATCCAGAGCGACTTACAAATTGGTGCATTCACCTTATGATATCCAGTGGAACAACCACTTTACAATAGTGCATCTAACTCTTTTAAGGGGGGGGGGGGTTAGAAGGATTACTTTATCCTAGGAAATGACTTATAGATTTGCGAAAACGTCTATCATACATGACAGATTTCAATACTGGCCGATGTCGTAACTCGAGAGGATGCCTTCTCTCGAATGAGCCATTGATCATATTTTTTGCGATATTCCTACCTCGAGAAAACTGTAATTTAACAGAGGGTCTAGCAAATTTTCCTATATGTCTGCCTCTTTAGTCAAGGGTGCATTGCATGGGTACGGTTACCAATCGCGTTCACGTTGTCATGCTGCATCACAAAGTTGCTAAGCTAATCGTCACACAATCCCTTCTCAAAGTGAGAGTATATGTCAAGAAACATGCCTATTTCCCACGAAAGTACGTAATGTCTCGATTCCAAAGCTATACGACGTTACAGATAGTTATCTTACATCTCTGAAAATATTTGTAATGTTGTACTTCTTGTTGACAAAATTTGTGCCAATGTTGTTGTTTTTTAGATTGCGGGCAAGACTCCCATTCACTCCTTGAAGGAGAGCGCTCTTTGTCCCAGAATCGCCCAGAATGCACCACACGGCCCATTGACGTAGCATGGGCAAAGTTTCCCCATCTCCTCAAAAGTATATCTGTAGTTGTGAATGTTGGACTCCACTGAGGCACATCGATTTGCAGGTTGAACATGATGAGATTGTTGACTCCTAAATTGCCT
Organism: Salvelinus alpinus; assembly: GCF_045679555.1. Lineage (NCBI taxonomy): Eukaryota > Metazoa > Chordata > Actinopteri > Salmoniformes > Salmonidae > Salvelinus > Salvelinus alpinus. The sequence goes on from NC_092091.1 coordinate 20,726,575, forward strand.
AAACAAACGGCACTAACTAGCTACTTTACATGCTGATATTATCTTTGGGATTATTGTGTGTAGCTACATTTTCTAGCTAGCTACCTAGCCAGCCCATAGAGAGCATTGCGGATTTTGTAGTCGACTTGAGCTGCAACAGATTCCCACAATAATTTACCACGTTGCTACCAACCTCATTATACCGCCAAAATGAAACCTTTGTTCACAAAATATTGTTCTCACATATTAGTATTAATTAACTAAAGGAATGAGTTGTTTTGGGTGGATTTTCCTTTAAGTAAATCAGGTGATAAATGAGCTGAAAAGGAGAATGTAGGAAACCAGAGGACAAAAGAGAGGTTGCATTTGCATTGGATCACTGACCTGTCTTTGCTGCCCTCAGGCAGAGCTCCAGGGGGGATCTCGATGTAGATGTTCCTCCCTTTCAGCGCCCCCCTCCAGACACAGTGCTTGCCCACTGAGCGACGGGGCTCAAAGAGCAGGAAACGCACTCTGCCGTTGATGGGTGGAGGCTCCTCAAGAACCAGCAACCGAGCATCCTGCAAGATTTCTTTTTTTTTTTAGAAATGAGCAGGTACGAAGAGAGGTTTGACACAGGTAGGCATCCTAATGCCAGAGGATGTGAAGGAGCGTGGACTCACAGAGTAGAATAGCTTAGCTGAAAGATTGCGATCCCGCTGGTCATTTCCTCGCCCACCTGGGATCTTCAGGGGTGGGCGAGGGGCATCAGGAACACCACAGAGGCCCCGGACAGGGGTTACTGCAACAGCGGGAACACCGCCTCTGACTGGAGGTGTTGGAGAACACAGAAGAACAGAGCCATTATTACTAAAGGAGTCATACAACTTTTACATTGAGCAATATATAGCACCATCAGAATATATTCATACCCCTTGACTTATTCCGCACTTGGCTGTGTGACAGCCTGAATTCAAAATGGATTAAATACATTTTTCCTCACCCATCTACACAATACCCCATAATGATGAAGTGAAATCATGTTTTTATAAATGTTTCCATATTTATTGACAATAAAATAAAGAAATATCGTATTCACACCCAAGTCTGGGGCTGGGCGATATGGCCAAAATATAATAATCACTGTGTTTAAAAGAAATTGGACAGTATAGCGGTATTCTAATAATGAAAGTTCTAAATTTACTTTATAAGTGGTGCGTGACCCTAGGGTGGCAACACATACATTCTAAGTGATTTCAATGGGTCTTTCTCCATTTTGATTGAATTGAACCGTATAAAACCATAAATAGTTTTGCATTTATCCATCTCTTGTGCTCATTTGAAAAAAATTCCACACTGCCATGTAGGGCTGCATGAGTTGGGCAAACAATCTAGGCCTTATTCTTAACCAAATGTTGCAATTGCGATTTGGAGCAAAACATTTGGGTAACTATTGGAATCATGGAAATATAATGATTATTCTAATTCTATAGTTAGAATATAATAGCGGGCACTTTGAATACAGTGTTTGACATGACAACGAAGAAAAATACCAGGGAGGAGATATTGTGACCGTGTAAGAACCAGTGTTGACTATGGGAATCTATAATCTTTGGCTACATTGAATGTTCTCTTAGCTGCTTCATGTAGCTAATAGAGGTCGACCGATTATGATTTTTCAATGCCGATACCGATTGGAGGACAAAAAAAGCCGATACCGATTAATAGGCCGATTAAAAAAAAATATATATATATCTCATACACACACACATTTTTGTAATAATGACAATTGCAACAATACTGAATGAACACTTTTATTTTAACTTAATATAATACATAAATAATACATAATACAATTTAGTCTCAAATAACATGAGAACATATGTTAAAACGAACCACCAGCTTTCATGGGTCTTCAATATTCCCAGTTAAGTTTTAGGTTGTAGTGCAGAAAGCAGAGCTTGTCTGCATGGTCCCCTGTTAGTCTGCTCCTCCGCGAAACACAGACCTTATTTGAAGTAGATCAAGACATTCTCTATGGAAGACATGAACGGTAAAATAACGAAGGAACCCCTTTCAAGTTCAGCCGCAAGTTATTACAGGAATTATAACGCGTTGACTATTTCTCTCTAAACCATATACCTTTGACAAATCCGGAAACTATCACCTCAAACAAAACGTTTATTCCGTTCCGTATTTTATCTAACGAGTGGCATCCATGAGTCTAAATATTCCTGTTACATTGCACAACCTTCAATGTTATGTCATAATTACGTAAAATTCTGGCAAATTAGTTCGCAAAGAGCCAGGCGGCCCAAACTGTTGCATCTACCCTGACTCTGCGTGCAATGAACGCAAGAGAAATGACACAATTTCACCTGGTTAATATTGCCTGCTAACCTGGATTTCTTTTAGCTAAATATGCAGGTTTAAAAATATATACTTGTATATTGATTTTAAGAAAGGCATTGATGTTTATGGTTAAGTACACATTGGAGCAATGACAGTCATTGATTGATTGTTTTTTATAAGATAAGTTTAATGCTAGCTAGCAACTTACCTTGGCTTACTGCATTCGCGTAACAGGCAGTCTCCTCGTGGAGTGCAATGAGAGGCAGGTGGTTAGAGCGTTGGACTAGTTAACTGTAAGGTTGCAAGATTGAATCCCCCGAGCTGACAAGGTAAAAATCTGTCGTTCTGCCCCTGAACAAGGCAGTTAACCCACCGTTCCTAGGCCATCATTAAAAATAAGAATCTGTTCTTAACTGACTTGCCTAGTTAGATAAAGATTAAATAAAGGTGTAAAAAAAAATCGGTGTCCAAAAATACAGATTTCCGGTTGTTATGAAAAATTGAAATCGGCCCTAATTAAATCGGCCATTCCGATTAATCGGCCGACCTCTAGTAGCTAACATACTCATGCTTCGCGTATTCCTCTTTGATTTAGAAGATACGTTTGCACATGCTGATTTAGGTCTACACCATCACTGGAATTATCAGGCTGTATAGATAGTTACGTTTGCGCTGACGCAGTACATTTATTAGCTAGCTATTCAGCCGGCTAACTATCAATTAGCATTAGCAGCTAACAACTTAAGCTCAACTCGCTAAGAAACTAGCCGTTTGCAGATGTAACAAACACAAACTAATAGTGTAGTGTAATTATATAACACTAGAGGAGCGTTGGGTCAGTAACCAAAAGGTTGCTGGATCAAATCCCTGAGATGACAAGGTAAAAATCTGTTGTTCTGCCCCCGAGCAAGGCAGTTAACCCACTGTTCCCGGGCACCGATGACGTGGATGTCGATTAAGGCAGCCCACACACCTTTCTAAAGCCAGCAAAAAAAGAAACGTCCCTTTTTCAGGACCTGGTCTTCAAAGACAATTCGTAAAAATCCAAATAACTTTACAGATTTTCATTGTAAAGTGTTTAAACACGGTTTCCCATGCTTCTTCAATGAACCATAAACAATTAACATGCACCTGTGGAACGGTCGTTAAGACACTAACAGCTTAGACTGTGGGCAATTAAGGTCACAGTTATGAAAACTTAGGTCACTAAAGAGGCCTTTCTACAGACTCTGAAGAACACCAAACGAAAGATGCCCAGGGTCCCTGCACATCTGCGTGAACGTGCCTTAGGCATACTGCAAGGAGGCATGAGATGAGGACTGCAGATGTGGCCAGGGCAATAAATTGCAATGTCCGTACTGTGAGACGCCTAAGACAGCGCTACAGGGAGACAGGACGGACAGCTGATCGTCCTCGCAGTGGCAGACCATGTCTAACAACATCTGCACAGGATCGGTAAATCCCAACATCATACCTGTGGGACAGGTACAGGAGGGCAACAACAACTGCCTGAGTTACACCAGGAACACACAATCCCTCCATCAGTGCTCAGACTGTCCGCAATAGGCTGAGAGAGGCTGCACTGAGGACTTGTAGGCCTGTTGTAAGGCAGGTCCTCACCAGACATCACCGGCAACAACTTTGCCTATGGGCTCCTCACTGACGAGCTGCGGTTTTGTTTCACCAGGGGTGATGGTCGGATTTGCGTTTATAGTCGAAGGAATGAGCATTACACCGAGGCCTGTACTCTGGAGCGGGATCGATTTGGAGGTGGAGGGTCTGTCATGGTCTGGGGGCGGTGTGTCACAGCATCATCGGACTGAGCTTGTTGTCATTGCAGGCAATCTCAACACTGCGTTACAGGGAAGACATCCTCCTCCCTCATGTGGTACACTTCCTGCAGGCTCATCCTGACATGACCCTCCAGCATGACAATGCCATCAGCCATACTGCTCGTTCTGTGTGTGATTTCCTGCAAGACAGGAAAGTCAGTGTTCTGCCATGGCCAGCGAAGAGCCCGGATCTCAATCCCATTGAGCACATCTGGGACCTGTTGGATCGGAGGGTGAGGGCTAGAGCCATTCCCCACAGAAATGTTCGGGTTCTTGCAGGTGCCTTGGTGGAAGAGTAGGGTAACATCTCACATTAAGAACTGGCAGTCCATGAGAATCTGGTGCAGTCCATGAGGAGGAGATGAACTGCAGTACTTAATGCAGCTGGTGGCCACACCAGATACTGACCGTTACTTTTGATTTTGATCCCCCTTTGTTTGTCTGTGGAGCTTGTTCAGTTTAGGTCTCAGTTGTTGAATCTTATGTTCATACAAATATTTACATGTTAAGTTTGCTGAAAATAAACGCAGTTGACAGTGAGAGGACATTTCTTTTTTTTTGCTGAGTTTAGTTGGATTAAACGCGTAAGACACATTTCAGTTGAATGCATTCAGTTGTACAACTGACTAGGTATTCCCCCTTGAATTTATATTAAGAAGCAAAGTGAAAACAGCATTGTTGTACATACTTTGTAAATTCTTCAAGCTCTGTCAAGTTGGTTGTTGATCATTGTTAGACAGCCATTGCCATAGATTTTTAATATGATTTAAGTCAACGCTGTAACGAGGCCACTCAGGAACATTCAATTATCTTAGTAAGCAACTCTAGTGTATATTTGGCCTTGTATTTTAGGTTATTGTCCTGCTGAAAGATGAATGTCTCCCAGTGTGCTGGAAAGCAGACAACCTGGTTTTCCTTTAGGATTTTCCCTGTGCTCTATTCAGTTTATTTTTATCCCCCAAAAAAACTCCCTAGTCTTTGCCAATGACATAACATGATGCAGCCAAAATTCAGGACAAAGTTAATTTCTTTACTAAATTTTTTATTTTTTATCCCCTTTTCTCCCCAATTTTCGTGGTATCCAATCGCTAGTAATTACAATCTTGTCTCATCGCTACAACTCCCGTACGGGCTCGGGAGAGACGAAGGTCGAAAGCCGTGCGTCCTCCGAAGCACAACCCAACCAAGCCGCACTGCTTCTTAACACAGCGCGCCTCCAACCCGGAAGCCAGCCGCACCAATGTGTCGGAGGAAACACCGTGCACCTGCCCCCCTTGGTTAGCGCGCACTGCGCCCGGCCCGCCACAGGAGTCGCTGGAGCGCGATGAGACAAGGATATCCCTACCGGCCAAACCCTCCCTAACCCGGGCGACGCTAGGCCAATTGTGCGTCGCCCCACGGACCCCCCAGTCGCGGCCGGCTGCGACAGAGCCTGGGCGCGAACCCAGAGACTCTGGTGGCGCAGCTAGCACTGCGATGCAGTGCCCTAGACCACTGCGCCACCCGGGAGGACCTTTCTTTACTAAATTTGATGCAGTTTTTAGTGCCTTATTGCAAACCGGATGGATGTTATGGAATTGTTTTTCTTCTGTATAGGACCCCCAGCTGTCATTTAGCTTAGTATTGTGGTGTAAGTACAATGTTGTTGATCCTCAGTTCTATCACAGCCATTAAACTCAGTGTTCTAAAGTCACTATTGGCCCCATGGTGAAATCCCTGAACAGTTTCCTCTCTCTCCAGCAACTGAGTTAGGAAGGACACCAGTATCTTAGTAGTGACTGGGTGTAATTAATAACTTCACCATGCTCAAAGGGATATTTAATGTCTTTGGGGGAAGGGGGGTGCTAAACTGACATGGAATTGTCACGAGAATTTTCAATCCCAATGATAATAACTGACAATCAATAGCTCTGACCAATCCCCGAGATCTGTAAGACCATGGGTTTAATAAGAATTAGTCAAAGACTCAGCTTATGCAAAAAGATAGTACAGTTTATTCACGAGAATGCTCTGAAGTCCATTATACAAAGACATCCATTTTTATAGCTGCGCACATACTTCCACACAAACAGTAGGTATCCTACGCACATACATACACAAACAGTAGGTGAGTTTTATCCTTCTCCATAGTTCTCACCACTGTGTATCACTACCCAGCCGACAGTTCCATTCCCCGAGATTAGGGAAACCTTGAGAAGTTCTCCCTATGCTATCATAAGTTTCTCAGAGGCCTAGCCAAGTCAGTTCAAACACAGTTTAATTGTTCTGTTTTTTTCTTCGGCACACACATACAAGTTCAAATCCTAAGCTACGCCTTGCTCAGACAGTCTGTTTTTCCACTATACAGATACATTGTTTAATCTAATTCTGACTAAAACTACACACATCAGATTATAATTTTATGATTCTAATCAATTTCATACAATTATATGGTTTCAGAGTGGAATTATTGAATCATTATCTTTCAACATATAAATTATTTTATCAGGAATTGTTTAAAAAATGGTCATACAATGGATCATTTAGGTATTTGATTTTAGGACCCCTTTAGGTATCAGATAAATATTTAATTTTTTTATTGATAAAATATTGATATTGGCATTTACTACTAAAGCCCATAGAAACACATTGAATAACACATTCATAAAATGGCAAAGAGGGTCAAAAACAAAATCAACCGGTGTGTCAATCAACTCTGGGGGGTTAAGCACATTACTCCTGAATTTATTTAGGCTTAACATAACAAAATGAGTTACTTACTTATATACTCAAGACATTTCAGATTTTCATTTTACACTGAAAATATAAAAAAACGAAACAATTTCAAAGATTTCACTAAGTTCATATAAAGAAAATCAGTCAATTCATTAGGCCCTAATCTATGGCTTTCACATGACTGGGAATACAGATACGCATCTGTTGGTCACAGACACCTTTAAAAAAAGGGTGTGGATCAGAAAACCAGTCAGCATCTTGTGTGACTACCATTTGCCTCATGCAGCTTGACATCTCCTTCACAGAGTTGAACAGGCTGTTGATCGTGGAATGTTGTCCCACTCCTCTTCAATGGTTGTGTGAAGTTGCTGAATATTGGCGGGTAATGGAACACGCTGTTGTACACGTCGATCCAAAGCATCCCAAACATGCTCAATGGGTGACATGTCTGGTGAGTATAAAGGCTATGGAATAACAGGGACATTTTCAACTTCCAGGAATTGTTTACAGATCCTTGCGACATGGGGGCTGTGCATTATGCTGAAACATGAGGTGATGGCGGAGGAATGGCAAGACAATGGGGCTCTGGATCTCGTCATGTTATCTCTTCATTCAAATTACCATCAATAAAATGCAATTGTATTCATGTCCGTGGTTATGCCAGCCCATACCAAAACCCCACCGCTACCATGGCGCACTCTTTTCACAATGTTGACATCAGCAAACCACTAGCCCACATGACACCATCTGCTCAGTAGTTGAAACCGGGATCCACATGTGAAGAGCACACTTCTCCAGCGTGCCAATGGCCATTGAAGGTGAGCATTTTCCCTCTAAAGTCGGTTTACGACACAGAACTGCAGTGAAGTCAACACCCTGTTGAGGACGACGAGCATGCAGGTGAGCTTCCCTGAGACGGTTTCTGACAGTTTGTGCAGAAATTCTTCAGTTGTGCAAACCCACAGTTTCATCAGCTGCCCGTGTGTCTGGTCCAAGAAGATCCTGTAGGTGAAGAAGCCAGACGTGGCAGTCCTGGGCTGGCCTGGTTGCACATGGTCTGCGGTTGTGAGGCCGGTTGGACGTACTGCCAAATTCTCTAAAATGACATTGGAGGCGGCTTATGGTAGAGAAATTAACATTAAATTATCTGGCAACAGCTCTGGTGGACATTCCTGCACTCAGCATGGTAATTGCACGCTCCCTCAACTTGACATCTGTGGCATTGTGTTCTGTGACAAAACCGCACATTTTAGAGCTGCCTTTTGTCTCCAGCACAAGGTGCACCTGTGTTATGATCATGATGTTTAATCAGCTTCTTGATATGCCACACCTGTCAGGTGGATAGAAGATTATCTTTGCAAAAGAGAAATGCTCACTAAAAGGGATGTAAACAAATTTGTGCACAAATTGAGAGAAATAAGCTTTTTGTGCTTATGGAACATTTCTGGGATCTTTACATGATGCATTTATATTTTTCTTCAGTATACATTTCTAAAAAGATAATTCCACTTTGACATTATGGGGTGTTGTGTGTAGGCCAGTGACAACATTATTTAATCAATTCAAAATTCAGTGTGGAACAACATTTGGAAAAAGTAAAGGGGTGTGAATACTTTCAGAAGGCACTGTACCACATCACTTCTTACTATTAATACATGCATTGTTATAGAAACATTTCAAAGCATGCTCATCCGTATGTGGTTTTTGTGGTAAATATAGCAAATCAATTATAGCTAGTAAAAAAAGAATCTACCTGCCACAGTGGCTAGTGGACCAAAATGTTAGTTTCAGTCCCTGGTGATGATTCAATAAACAACATAACTGCCTTCACTCAGCTTGGTTGTCAGAGATGGCTGCCATGGTGACTGATTCCCTGTTGACATATCACTGATTAAGCAGCGTGAACTGTCACAGTGGGAGTAGCCTATGGGGGAAGAGACAAGTGCCACTGTCGGCATCATTTCGGGAAACAACGTTAATGGAAAAATACTGAGAACAATTTCAGCTACCCGGGCTAAAAATGAGGGTGGCAAAAAACAGGTGGAGTTCATAACCTAATTCAAGTCTGCACTAGCGACAAAAAGTCCAACCTCTTACATCACTGAGACATGTGCCAGATTACCAACTGCACTGATCAGCCATTTTGCCTAAGCCACAACAGTGTGATCTTGTCCATAATACGCCTTTCTGTTGGGGTTGCGCTAGCAGAGCTGAGAGTAGGTCTATTCTCCGAGCCCCAAACAGGAACAAAACCCATAACCCATTAGCGGTGGTGTTACTGTTCACAGACTCATACGCAAACGCCACTCCAGTGTTATATGTGGAGCAGACATGTGAAATCAAAGTAAAAACCATTGTCAACCTTGGAGCTCAAAATCAGAGTAACAGTGATATTAAGTATGAGAGACGTCATAGGCTCATCACTCATTTCTACGGTATATTGACTGGAATCACTTGTGGTTCTAGTGAACGAGGTTCCTTTGGAAAGAACCTGACCAGATAATTGCAAATAATACCCAACTTGCATCCTTATGTAAAATCCCTGGCCATTCACATTACACCTGTAAATTGTTCCCACAGATTCAACTGCACTGCTATTCTACACCATTCACAATATTCCTCAAAATCCCCAGACAAACCATTCATGAAGCGCCTTAACTTGACAGCTGGCTTAGTCAGGTGGGAGATGAGTCCACCACTTGCGTAACAGCCTTTACCAGTTGAATGAATCTGATGTGGAAAAATACTGCCTGGCAGAAATTAGACTACATATTTGGCCAAAGGGGAATGATTTTGGGGCAGTTATGGACACCTTGCAACCTGTACTCAAAGCACTTAAATGGTGGTGCTGGGGACTTAGTTTCAAGAGCCCTCTTCCTCTAGTAACAGACAGCTGCTCAATGCCCCACCCATGCAAAAAACCATAACAGCATTTCACACCCATTGGGCACAGACTTGATCAAAACGTGCAAATAGCGCTGTGTCCATTCTGATAGAATACTATAACCATACTACACACGTCAACAGTAGTTGTACTTAGTGAGACTCAGACTGTCGAGGCTTATCATGACGATGTGCAACTATTGAGAATAATCAATGGAAAATACTCCATGGTGAGCCTACTTGTGTTAGTGCAAGGTCTTTAGTGTTGTCTAGGCTTTATTGGTCTATACTAGTTTTAATTACCACAGATGAGAAGGGATGTACATTCTGATAGGGTTAGTGTACACTGCTGTTCCTTAGCTGGGTTGTTTTTAGTTAAATAACCTACTTTTAGACTGCACATCCTGTACTTTGGTTTTTAGGCACAAGTACTGACTGGGAACTGAGCAAATAGGTAAGTTAATTAGTTGTCACTCATGTTACCTAGCTAACCTAGGTCGAAAGTATATTGTCGACCTAGTCAAGTCGTCAAGGGTTTTTATTGGCCAAACATATGTGAGTGCACAGATATGATATTGATACCTGCAGGTGAGATGCTACAAGTGTTGAAGCGTTGCAAGCTACATATTTGCCGCAATGGCTAGTAGTAGCTAACTAACGTTGGCTAACTGGCTGTGTGACTATTGCTTAAAACGCACTGTCACTACGTTTCTAGCTACCAACGTCGACAAACGTCTTCCAGAACATTCGACGAAATAAGGTGTTACTCCAATTATCCCAACATTATTGTGAAAACATGTTGCCGTGGCTAACGTTAGTTGGATTATTAATGCATCGCAAATGATGCAATTGGCGTTAAACAGTGCATTGACAAAGCCAAAGGTAACTAGTTATAGAACGAGCTGTCTAGTTAGCATTAGCTGGTAACCTAACTAGCTACCTAACGTTAACGCGTTAGCCAACGTCAGCATAATGCTAAATGACAATTTGTTCGAAATAAACCGCAACCAACTTTAATAAATTATACAGACTTCGATTAGAGTTAAATATAGTCAACTTTGAGATAAAAAGGCAGTTCAGCACAATATTGTTCCACTGACTTACATAATATCAACTGTAAAAACAGTAAACAAGTTATGCTATCTGAGTAACGTTACGTTTCAGTTAACTAGGCCTCTGTGGCTACTGACTCAATGAGTATTCATAGTCCTTCTGACAATTACTACACTATCTCAACTTACCTTTCACTCTCGGGGTTATTACCGGGCAGTTCGTTAACTGGCATTGTGGATGTGGTTTTCTCTTTTTCTCTGACAAAACAGTGGCTATTTAATATCGTCTGAAGGTTGGATTTAACCATAAGGCCAACAGCGTCCAAGACTGCAGATCCCTTTTGCTTCTCTCCTCACCAAATAATTTTTCTCGTAGGCTCAGGCTGCCAGAGCATAAAGGGAGAGCATAAAGGGAGGGCTGCTCGAGTCAGCAGTCACAAAGAAAAGGGAGTGTCCTAAAACCATGACGTTTGATGAATTCAACTTTGGAATTAAACCATAGAATTGGGAATTACAATAATTTAATAGGATCTCTATTGTCGTGACTTTACTTTCATTAATCTGGTGAGTTATTTATCTAATCAACTAGGTTTCATTATTACCCGATTAAATTAATCATGTAACAATTAACTCATTAGGATTTGGGGAACCACAAGAGCGGTTCTTTAAGGATCGTACCGTTTAAAAAAAATGTTATCCCAAAATGACATACAGGCAGTTAGATCTCAGGATCTGAGGCAAGGATATGCATATTCTTGATACCATTTGAAAGGAAACAATTTGAAGTTTGTGGAAATGTGAAATTAATGTAGGAGAAAATAATACATTAGACCTGGTAAAAAGATAATACAAACAAAAAAACATTTGAAATGCAAGAGAAAGGCCATACTTTCAGATAGGAGTCTAGGTGTAATTTAGATTTTGGCCAACAGATGGCAGCAATGTCTGTGTGCAAAGTTTCAGACTGATCCAGTGAATAATTACATTACTGCACAATATTTTGTATTAAGTCTGCCAGGAGTTTGCCCAAATGTGCCGAATTGGTCAATGTATACATTTAAGTACATAACTATTGAGAACATACAAAAATGCTATGGTAATAAAAAATGTACATTTACAGAAATGTCATACATGATGGATCATTAGCTTATACACTAACTTTCACAAATCTAGTTGGCCAGAGCGGGGTGGGTGTGGAGCCAGAGACAGCAGTGGGGTCAAACTGTAGATCCCAGTTCCTACATTTGAATTAAACATTGATTGTATCAAATAAAACTGTTACATTTTATCTCTGAGACCTTCAGGATGACAAATCAGAGCAAGATTACTTAATGTAAGTACATCATTTACCTTCAGAGATGAATGTATCAAACCAGTTGCCGTGATAAGTTTTTGTTGTTGTTGAGCACTCTCCTCAAACAATAGCATGGTATTTCACTGTAATAGCTACTGTTAATTGGACACTGCAGTTAGATTAACAATAATTTATGCTTTCTGGCCATATAAGACATGTCCATGTCCCGGAAAGTTGGCTGTTGTATACAACGTCATTCTAGTCACATTAGCACACGTTAGCAACAACCGTCCCGGTTTAGGGACACCCACCCCGTAGAGGTTTTAAAGAGTTACCATCTCCCCGAATTAAAAACTAAAACAAACTTACCTATCACATCCATAAACAGTCAACTTTTCAGAATGATGATTTGATACGAGGTTATGATGAGTCGTAACCTCATGCATCTGCAAAAACCTGAGCCTTACTTATGATTCAGTACTACACAAATTGGTTTAATTATTTATTTACTAGCTAATTAAATGGTAACACAGGATAGACATACACACTTAATACATTAGAAACAGGTCCCTAGCGGACTGACAACATGGCTGCTTGTACAAAAGAGATAGAGGTGGGCGGTGGGCAGAGAGACAGAGACATAATACTTTGGTACATTTAGAAACTACTCTCACAGTAATAATATACTTGGCACACGAACCACCACCCGCTTGGAGTAAGAAATCATGAATGTATTTACGTGTAAATGCCTAGGTTCTTTGTGTATTTCTGTCGGAATCAGGCCTTCTTGGAAAGAGTGTTGGGCCTTTTTGCGGCACGCTTGTAAGGCTCTGATTGGCTTGAAAATCTATGGCAAGATTAGTAAATGGCTGTCCAGCCATTGTCAACAACCAACTTGACAGAGCTTGAAGAATTAAAAAAAAGATCATGTACAAATATTGTGCAAAGCTTTAAGAGACCTACCCAGAAAGACACTCAGCTGTAATTGCTGCCAATTACCGCTGTATTGGCTCAGGGGTGTGAATACTTAAGTAAACGAGATATTTCTGTATTTAATTTCCACTAAATTTGCAAACATTTCTAAAAACATGTTTTTACTTTGTCATTATGGGGTATTGTGTGTAGATGGGTGAGAAAAATGATTTAATCCATTTTGAATTCAGGCTGTAACAACAAAATGTGGAGTATGTCAAGGGGTATGAATACTTTCGGGAAGGCACCATAACCCCAATCCTTGTTTGTGCTCAGTCCTCATTGCCTATGTGATTTTAGAGCAAATGTTCAGTTGAGTTAAAACACTCTGAAAGTAAAAGATTTAATCTATACCGTCACTGTGATGTTTAATAAGTTTACCTTTCAAATATCTTGCATTAACAAAACCCCAATATTACCTGAATTTACAGGACACAACAGATCCAGAACATCATCATCGGAGTGTCTTAGCAGTAATAAAATCCTTATTCATTACATTTCCATTTCTACATTCAGTAATAGTATATTTTGTCCCGTGTTGACCTACTACTGTCTACTTCTAGTGTCATATGAAGGTATTTTGTCCATCCAAAGTTTGAAGGAGGTTGAGAACCCATGGAAAGGCATTACTCTAAACCGTTGCATAGTGTTGGCCATCATCATTGTGCTTGTGAGCTCAGGGGTGAATGAACTACATGGTGAGTGTTGAAACATATGATATTAAAAATATAATCAATGCACACAGACTAGCTCATGCATTATCTCTTGTGGTTTAGATGCTCTGGAAATATTTCTAGAGGAGAATGATCTTATTTAGATGTTACTTGGAGGCACAGATCCACAGCCAGATGGCACAGCTCAGGTACAGGGACTTATAGCTTACACCGAGTATACCAAACATTAGGATCACATTCCTAATATTGAGTTGCAACATGACATCAATAAGGGATCATCGCTTTGCCATGGATTCACCTGGTCAGTCTCATGGAAAGAGCTTACCTGAGCTTAGCTTAACATTAGGTGCTCCTAATGTTTTGTACACTCAGTGTATTTTCTGTTTCCTTCTCATTTGTTATTCAGTGTGTTAGTTATAAGTGCTCTGCTTTGGAACCTTATGTTGTGTGCCTGGTGTTTCCTCTTCTCGCCCTCCAGCCTCTCTGTGGGACAGCTTGCTGAGTTGGGGATCAGACCATGGAACAAAAGGAAAACCAGAGAGAAGAGGGGGAGTCTTGAGGATCAGAAATAGAGATGTGTCTGACAAAGGGCTGTGAAGGAATGATAGAAAGAGAGCATTATGGAGAATGGTAAAGAGGCATACAACAAATAGGCTGACATTTTCAGAAAGAATAATCAAATAATGTCAGTTTGCCAGGGTGTTTATTCTATCAAAGTATATACAGTGGGGAGAACAAGTATTTGATACACTGCCGATTTTGCAGGTTTTCCTACTTACAAAGCATGTAGAGGTCTGTAATTTTTATCATAGGTACACTTCAACTGTGAGAGACGGAATCTAAAACAAAAATCCAGAAAATCACATTGTATGATTTTTATGTAATTAATTTGCATTTTATTGCATGACATAATTATTTGATACATCAGAAAAGCAGAACTTAATATTTGGTACAGAAACCTTTGTTTGCAATTACAGAGATCATACGTTTCCTGTAGTTCTTGACCAGGTTTGCACACACTGCAGCAGGGATTTTGGCCCACTCCTCCATACAGACCTTCTCCAAATCCTTCAGGTTTCGGGGCTGTCGCTGGGCAATACGGACTTTCAGCTCCCTCCAAAGATTTTCTATTGGGTTCAGGTCTGGAGACTGGCTAGGCCACTCCAGGACCTTGAGATGCTGGTTCCCATCTCATATTCAAATAAATATTATTTTTGCCTTTAATATGCCCTTTCATTGGATGCAAATTGATAATTATCAAATGGTATTTGAAAGATCCAATATATGCATTGTGCCATTGAGTTTGAAATTGACGAGTAACAAAAAGTGTATTAAAATGTAAAATCAGCTAATATTTGGCAGAACATGATTGAGCACAAATGGAGAATTAGATGTGATGTATTTACATTAAACAAAATTGACTTATGAGTAATGGTCCACCCATTCAGTTGGCCTGGCCCTAGCCATTATTACGGTCATTGGACCACATGGAGGAAACAGTGGCAACCACACTCCTTGGCCACCATGTTGGGTTTGATGGAGATCTTGGTTCCACCCTGATCCAACTCCACCACCTTGAGGTCCTCATTGTCTATAGGCACACAAAGGTGAGCGCTCCAGGGCCCCTCTGGACCTGGCTGTTCAGAAGGAGGACCTGGTTGTTACCGTTGGTCAGGGGAAAGCGGCAGACTCCCTGGTAGTTGTAGATGAGCCAGCCGGAATTTCTCCAGGGACACGGTGAGGCTGTGCAGCCGACACAGGTGTCCCTTCCCTGGGCCCTCCTGGCCTGCTGCTCCCTCTCCTCACCTATGGGTGTGAAAGAAAAACATACTTTAAATGACATGGTAATGCACAGACATGTATCATGAATTTACATTGAGGCCTGCTCACCTGCTGGTGGTTCCTCACCTTCTTTGGGAAGAACATAGTTCCCGGAGCCTCCACAGCTCGTCCATCCCTGCCCACCTCCTCCGTCCTCATCTGGATCACAACCTCCTCCAGCCTCTGCCTGAGCACCTCCAGCAGGGCAGGCCGCAGGGCCAGCTCCCTGTGATGCCCCTGGTACAGAGCCCAGTGTGGGAAAGGAGAACAGCGTGAGAGCTGAGGAGTTGAGCAGCCCGGCTAGGACGGTCTCACTGGACGACACCCCAAGGGACAGGGTGGGGAGATAATGCAAGGTATACAGCGGGACCGGAGCAGCCCGTGGTTGTGACTGCATCTGTGGTGGCTGGACAGCACTGAGGAACTCCTGCAGCTCACACAGAAAAGCATAGGTCCTGGAGGAAGCAGGGGAGGGACTTTGGCTTGTCACTGGGAGAAGGACAATTACACAAATTTAAGAATCAATTACTTAAAATAAGAAAAAAAATAAAAATAAAAAGCCAGCCAACTGCCCTTTCATTAAATCCTTCAGCCATTGAGAAAAGCACCAGGGGAATGACACTGACATCACTTCTTGCTCCTTCACCAATCATGATACCTTGTAGTTCAGACAACTTTAGCCCTGAGAAGGGTAAATAAGCTTTATAATATGCTTTCCTTCCATCAGCATGTAACTTGGAACACGATAAGCTGTACAAGATGAAGTGTTCTTCTTACCTGTATCTGGTGTTTTTGTGTCAACATTGATTCGCCATTTCAGGTGACTTTTGCCCTCTGATAGCGTTCCTGTTAGGATGAGGAACTGTGTTCTCTTAAAATACATACTGTCTGAAATGGGGAAAGGTGGTCAGTCCGATACCAACAGCATTACACCAGTCTTTAAATAGTCTATGGTAAGACAAGAGACTTCTAAAATGTAAAAGACAAGAAGTTCAGTAATGTTGTAAATGAGTAGGTAATGAGTTCTAACCTGTAAGGCTGTAGATTGACTGGTGAAAGTGATGGCGCTTAAGGCTACTGTTCTAAGGTTTCTAAAGGCAAGGAGCAGTATGAACTTGATCTTGGAGGGAAGGCGGAGAGTAGACAAGACATAACATCCCATTTCATTCAGAATCAGATCCATATCTGGTTGGGTGCCAAACATGTATCCCATGTTTCTCTTTGTTGGCTTCTTCAGCTAGATTTGAGCACCATCAGTGTGAGCAAACTTCAAAACCAAGTCAAATCCTCTCAGCTCGCTTTCCTGGACCTAAACTTCAAATTGCTGAAAGCATATTCTCAACTACCTCTACATGAGCTGGTGTACTTCCAAAATATGGCTGTCCAGTGTGGGGACACTCATCAGTATCAGGCAGAATGCGCACCACAGCCTCATGGCAGCCCGTCATGTCTGGATCAAACACTTGGTTTAGCAAGGGAGAAGGGTTTTGTGTAGTACACTTCCTCAATACCATGTGATGTGTCCATTGAAAGATGGGGGAAACATTGTTTCCTCAACATGTTGAGGAACAGTATGCTAAAGTAAATGTTCTGTCAGACACCTGGATAGGTGCAGTGAAATGGGTTGTTTTACAGGGTCAGCCATAGTAGTACGGCCCCCCTGGGGCAAATTAGGGTTAAGTGCCTTGCTCAACTGCAAACCGACAGTTTTCCCCTTGTCGGCGCAGGTATTCAAAGAAGCAATCTTTCGGTTACTGGCCCAACACTAACCGCTAGGCTACCTGCCACCCAATTCTGTGAATACTATGGTGGGCTGAGAAAACTATGGAAAGGAAGCAAGACTACGGAGCATTGTGTGTGTTGCAGATTGACACCTGCCCTCCCTGTGGGTGAGGATAGACTGGGGACTGACAAACACCTAAGATAAGGATGCTTGGAGACAGAAAAACATGAATGTAATCACATTTCTAAAGGCCTTTCATTGACAACTGGCCGACTCTAAACACTATCCTATCGTTTCAACCTCCTGCCTTTTCTTAGTTTTTCTACACAATGTTTTTTCTAGCAATGCACAAACAGATATTGGAATGTTCATTGAATTGCCTCACAAGTGGCTGCTTTTAAAGGTGACTAATTGGATG
Source organism: Salvelinus alpinus (assembly GCF_045679555.1). Classification (NCBI taxonomy): domain Eukaryota; kingdom Metazoa; phylum Chordata; class Actinopteri; order Salmoniformes; family Salmonidae; genus Salvelinus; species Salvelinus alpinus. Next base: position 20,744,269 of record NC_092091.1, read on the forward strand.
ATAGATTAGACACATTTGCATTCAAAAGTCCTCTCAGCAGTTATTCTAAGGACAGTGGGGTGGAGTATGGATGTGCTACATGCCAGATAGAATACAAGTGTGTGTGCTAAATAGGAGCGCTCTTTACGTCTGACCGATTAAAGGATCTCTGATGGCCAGACCATGAGATGCTGCTGTTGAGACCTCTGGGGTTGAGAAGGGCCTCAATGACAAATTCCACAGCTGCAGCCTTATTTTGCAGACGACCAAGGTCATTGAGTTGAGTCTGTCCTGCTTGGTGGTCAACCGGGCCAAGTGATAAAACCAAGGTTAATTTACAAATTCCTGCAGGGATTCACAAATCCACAAACAAAATGACAAAAACAATAATTTAACGGCTTGAAAAAACACGTAATAATGCAAAACATTATTTAACAATGTGTATTTCAGAGTAATCCCAGAACATTACATCAAATGTTGCTTTTATTTACTAGGCCTACAGAAAATGGTAAAGCAGTACATTATTTCCCCAATTGTGGACATTTCTTTCTGAAATGTGCATTCCCCACTACAGACAGAAATGAAGAGCAATTTCTCAAAACACTACTGTCCATTGTTGGGCAAACCGATAAGCCTAGCTTTGTACAGAACGTACTACTCTAATAGTAGAAAAATAATGAACTAATCCCACACCTACATAGCGTCATTGTCGGGCTCCTTCAGTTTAAAGCCTAAAAAAACTTGGGAAAAAACAAAGAAAAGCACCTTTTTAATATGCACAATATCACCAATAAGCAGAGACGCAAATGAAACACTTTATAAGAAAACATTTTATTAATCATAAAAAGCTAAACAAATTTCAATTTGTCATTAATCATATTTAAGATAAAAGCACCAACACCAAGAGTTTCCATGACAACCCAGGGTGTTTTGGAACGTAGGTTTGCCTATTGCACCTCAAACCTGCCCTGGCTTTACTGAGAGAGTTAAATTAATTCCTTCAACTACACAGCGTTCTCCTATGTAAGGATCACAACACTGAAGGTCAAAGGACATTTCATTTTGAGAAAGAGAGGGATTGAGACATGTGTGAGAGAGTAGGAAGAGATGAGGCTTTTCCACGACATCTTCAGACTAGTCGAACAAACCTGCAGTCTTTTGCTGGTGTGGCTGGATGTATGTGACAGTGAGAAATTGAGGAGACAAACATACATCTAAGGCAGTTTGTCAACTCAAAGCACCAATATCAATTTAAGTTACCGTACATCAAAATATAAATGCGGTCCCTGGTCCTGAGAAAGGGAGAAACATAAGTCCCAGTTTAAAGTTAAGTGGGACATAGAGTATTCAAAGTGTTATAGCGTTTCAAGATATCTGATAAGTTCCTGAGAGAGACTTGGCAGGATTCAGTCTTGGTATGTGGAAAAGTCTTAACTGTAAAGTAATGCATTGAGAAAATGTATAGAGCACTATAGGACTTCAATATAATTCATCCATATTTGCCAGAGAGATCTTAGGCGTAGTTCTTAAGTGGACATATTAGAAACGGGGCATGATGTAAAAGTTTGTTGAAACCTGAAGTAACAATATTCACTACCCAATACTATTCTCACTCCCACACACACACATTGCCACTCCAGCCAACTAGGAAGTATATTTTCTGATTAAATAGCCTGTGTTGAAGTTTAAACCTTTCCCCTCCTCTAGCACAACAGAAGTGTATTAATCAATAGCTGCATTTTCCCTCATTTTAAGTGTAGGAGAGCACCGCACTGTCTGTTTAAGAGTATTAAAACTTGATCTGAATCTTGTCATAATAAAAGCATAATTGATACCAACTGCGATTATATCAAACACCAAGAAAAAAAATTAAACAACAATAATTACAAAAAGGCCCGTCAGCGCTGTTAACAAAGGAATTCGCTTTTTTGTTCATGTCTGACATGAACAAATCATTGTCCTCACTTTACTTGAACAGAAGGGTTGATATACACATTCCTGGTTACAAAGCACTTGCCTACCGGACCACATTGTGACTAATGCTTTGATGAGTAATTTTTCATTGAGGGCATAGGTGAAACGAACAAAACAATGAAGAGAAATGAATGTCCTGCTGCTTCACATCCTCAATTAGTAAATACTCATTTGCCAATCAGATCAAAAGGAAGCCTGATTGTTGCAAAATCACATAATACCTACTAGTTATTCTACTACCAGTTATATTGGAACAATTAACTTGTAATCACAAACAGATGTAATATGCTCACGCTATGGGAAGGAGGCAGTTTTAAGACATATCCCAGGACAAGCAGCAGAAATGAGATGACATTTGGTTTTTGGATGCACCCAGAACATTTTCTGAAATCTGTTTGTGTGGTTGAAAGAGCACCAGTATACATTTTTCTTTAAAAAGCATAAAGTCAATCTGATACAATCCAGACAGTCTAGTTTCAGCACAAAATCTCTGTCTGCATGTGTTAAGCACATATACTCAACGCTTGTACTCTCTAGATAAATATATACAGTACCAGTCAAAAGTTTAGACACCTACTCATTCAAGGGTTTTTATTTTTTTTACCATTTTCTACATTGTAGAATAGTGAATAGATCAAACTATGAAATAACACATATGGAATCATGTAGTAACCAAAAAAAGTGTTTAAACTTTTAACTGGTACAGTACATCTCAGAGGAGCCCTCATTGACACTGAATAGTCATGGTGTTTCTCACTATTAAAGCACTGGCTTAACAACTCTGCACACCTCTGTCTCCCTTGGGTGCTGGCCCAACCTGTTTGACAGGTTGTAGAAGTATGCCACATGTCAGACCCCCCCAAAAAAATATAGTAATTAAATAATACCCCAAAGCAATCTAGGCGTTTCTTATTCAGCAACACACCCTTAATAAACAAACGGTCAAAAAAGAAAAACATTTACAAATAGTCCGGAACAAGTGGCAAGTTTGAAAGCAAAAGGGTGATTCGCAGTATGCCAAAAATACTGTGTGAAAACACATCGAATGAGAGCGTAACCTTTTGTCTTAACTCTGAGCCAAATCGTCTGCAGTTGTACACTAGTACAACAATTCAAAAATCTGATAACTACACTTTAAATACGAGAAAGAATGCCAGAAAATGGCATTTAAAACGTCCCTGTGTACAAGAAGCACCAAGTATCGACAGTTATTGATGTTCTTAATATTGTATAAATAAAATGAGGCACAGTCCAGAGTTACAGATTGTAGCACCAATGTTTTCAGACTACGTTAAGTACACACTTATACCTATTGCATTCTACACTGTTACACATTTCAGGAGAACAAAATAAACAAAAAACATGACAGCATAAATATAATGATCAAAATTATACACAATTAAACAGTCAGAATGTCTCCCATTCACAGTACAATGTTGTTTACAAAAATGAAATAAATCAAAAGTGAAAATTGCCCAGTAGTTTGTTATTCATGCATTTACCAGTGTGTGAGTGAGGATGTTCGTACACCAGTGTGTGAGTGAGGATGTTCGTACACCAGTGTGTGAGTGAGGATGTTCGTACACCAGTGTGTGAGTGAGGATGTTCGTACACCAGTGTGTGAGTGAGGATGTTCGTACACCAGTGTGTGAGTGAGGATGTTCGTACACCAGTGTGTGAGTGAGGATGTTCGTACACCAGTGTGTGAGTGAGGATGTTCGTACACCAGTGTGTGAGTGAGGATGTTCGTACACCAGTGTGTGAGTGAGGATGTTCGTACACCAGTGTGTGAGTGAGGATGTTCGTACACCAGTGTGTGAGTGAGGATGTTCGTACACCAGTGTGTGAGTGAGGATGTTCGTACACCAGTGTGTGAGTGAGGATGTTCGTACACCAGTGTGTGAGTGAGGATGTTCGTACACCAGTGTGTGAGTGAGGATGTTCGTACACCAGTGTGTGCAGGTTGGACAGGCTGCAGAAAGTACCACTATAGCCTTCAGTGGACAAAAGGTTGACACGTATAAAAAAAATATTAAAAAAAATACCCGTCCCCTGTGAACTCCGTGAGATAGGGTTCCAGAGACTTGCCTGAATACAACACGGACAATATTAAAAGTCCCAAAATTACACCTGCATTTTTCATCGTATCAGTGTTTCAGCAGGGCTATAAAAACAAAACCAAGAAGCTTAAGTTAGAGTAGTTGAGATTCCTACTTGTGAAGAATGCACATTGCGTTGCAGGTCCCTACTCCCTAGCTGGCTCTATAAGTAGTGATTATCAACTGACTGTCTCAGTAATTGAATCCTGTTTCCCCATTACATCCTCAAGTCTTTCTGCTGTTCACTTCCATACATTTTGACACAGCATTCAAATGAATGAGAACACCCTAGAGGCTTACTATTACATTTCCAGAAACTGTCGTTATTCACATAAATGATCACACCAACAACTTTTTTACTCTGAGCCGACTATAGTGCTGTCCCTGCACCAGGGATGTTTCCACAGTGAGGGTACACAGATATGTGATCCAGTGTGTTTGAACAAACAGCTTCTCGTTTCATACTGTAGCCAAAAGCTAATGTGGTCAAATCATATTAAATTCACTGAAGAAGTTATCAGGGTTAAAGGTTAGCTAGCAGAGCGATAGAGATGCAGAGTCACAGCTGCATGGTCCCTAGTCCTGTACAGAGTTGGGTTAAACTGGTCTAGACTGTGTATATATAGATGCGTTTACACAGGCAGACAAATTATATATATATATATATATTTTTAACACTAATTGGCCAATCACATCAGATCTTTTTCAGAGCTGATAGGTTCAAATGACCAATTACTGGAAAAAATATCAGAATAGGTCTGCCTGTGTAAACGCATTCTTTGTGTGTGTGTGTGGGGGGGGGGGGGCTAAGAAAGCACCCTGGTGGTCAGATAACAGAACAAAGATGATACTGGGATGATGGTACAACAGGAGTCTCCCGCCATTTACAGTCTGTCTTTAGTAATATAACATGTACAACTACAACTGCTAACTGTGCTTTCTTCTGTCATCAAATGTCTGAATTGAGTCTTAAAGCTCAATATAGTTATCTATATTTCATACTTAGTAGCACCAGGTTACATGGTGACAGTGATGTACCTGTACAACTTACTGCCATGGAAACAGTGCATGTCCTTTGTCTCTATAACGTTAATGTTTATAGCAGGCAGCATACCAATTCATTCAGGATGGTAGGTACACAACTCACGGATTACGGTCAGCCTCAACCCACGACACAAAAACCCCCGTGACCGCTCAACTCCGCTCAGGATGCCATGCTGTGTGTGTCAACGTGAGTGTGTGTGATATATATATGTGTGTGTGTGTTCTCAGCTCTGTGTGTGTGTGTGTGTGTGTGTGTGTGTGTGTGTATAGAGTCCCAGATCAGTGGCAATTTAACAGGCTTAGGAGCACCACTGAAAGAGTACCTTGGTCTACACCTGGCCATTTGCATAGGTTACGTTGGGTTGAGGTAGATATTCTTCAGTTACCTGCCAGGGAGAGGAAAGAGCCAGGTTCAGAAAACAAGACAAAATTCTGCCGTGACCAATAGCACTTAACAGGATAGGACATGGCAGACATGAGACGGCTCATGAAGAACGGATTTATCAAAGAGCTAATAATCTATTCACAAACCTACAGTAGGAGTCTAACTTACCTTGTTGGGACTGAATAGCAGCTTGGGGAGAACAGGGACAACCAGATCTCTCCGCCTTATCCCTCTGACTGACCTACAACCCCCCCCCCCCCCCCCCCACCCACCCACCCACCCCCACCGTGACCTATCTAGGCCGGGAACCGGTGTGCTGAGAGGACGACATGTAGGAAGCAGGCAAGCCCAGAGTCCTCCACATGATGCCCCCACCTCCTGATATACTGGCCGGGGTTGGAGGGAGCAGGTGAGGGGGGTGGTGTACTGTGAAGTTACGAGAGGAAGGAGGAAGGGGGGAAGAAGCAGCAGCAGAGGAACCAGAGAGAGAGATTGAGGAGGACTGTGCCCTCTGATGCTGGAGGGAAGAGGCGACCAGTCGGGAGGAGAGGAAGGACTCAGAGCGAGACGAGGGAGTGGGCTCAGAGGAAAAGGGGACAGAGGAAGAGTAGGAGACATTAAGTAGAGGCGGGGGAGGTGGAAGGGAGCGCATGGGGAGCAGAGGAGTGTGCAGTACTGTCTGGGTGCGGCTGTGCTGGGCCTGTGAGAGGGGCAGGGGGATGGTGGAGGACACAGAGGCCAGGAAGGAGGAGCATGAGTGAGGGGCAATGTGGTGATGCTGCTGGGAGGAGAGACTGAGCAGAGAGCTGAGGCCTCCTGTGGCTGGCAGCACAGCCCCAAACTGATGGGACGACACTGAGGGCACCACGTGGTGAAAGATACCTGCGGATTAAACAGCAAGAGAGAGATGGGGGGAGGACAGAGAGATGGAGGACAGAGAGATGGGGGGAGGACAGAGAGACAGAGGGGCTGAGCCAGGATTTGCATAGCGCCAAGCAAGTCATACAGACAAGCACACAGAAAGCACAGACATTTCACTTTGACACATCAACTCAATCAAGTATTACAATATAGCTCAATGGCCATTCCTCTGCTTTAAATATATTGTTGAGTCCTAATAAAATCGCAATGTGGCAAATCATAGTGAAATGTCTCTAAATTACACAGAAGACCAGAAAGTGACACCAACACCCATAGAAAATGGCCATGTTGATTAGGTTTCTTTGATTCATCAATTTTCAATGCTTGAGAGATCTATATCTTACCAACACAGATAATCACAGATGCAGTATGTCTTTATTATATTAAAGGACATTTCCCATGTCCGTGGCCATGACTTCATGAACCAAGTTTGTCATCTTAAGGATCTGTACTCTCATTGAAGTAGTAGGCATTTCCCAAGGGTGTCTAACTCAGCTTCTGTACAGCCAGTCCATGGCAAAGCAAAGCAGCAAGGGCATTGAGACAGGCAGCAGCACAGGGCTCCCACACTTACCTGTGTCCAACTTCGGGCCTCTCCATTGAATCCCTCTGTAGCTATCTAACATGGGGACTGATCTCACAGAAAGAGTAGCTCCCCTGCTTCAGCAACAGCTAATGGGAATCCTAATAAATGCTAAATCCTCTATCCCAACCCATAGCTAACGGTGCTGCTGAAGGGAAGGTAACTGGTTAGAATATGTCAGTGGGCCTCACCTCCAGCTGCTCCACCTGCCAGCCCAGCGCTGGAGAAGCTCCCCAGGGAAGAGTGTCCGTTGACCAGGCGAGAGGCCCCGCTCACCGAGGTGCTGGGCGTCTGGGCCCCAAATAGGGACTGAAGGACAGAGGCCCCCCCGAGGGGAAACTGTGCCCCCAGGTACTGTCCCACAGAAGCCCCTGAGGCTGAGGACACAGCTACTGGGCTTCCCCCCACCTTCCCGCTCAGGATACCCCCGCTGGCCGCCGCAGAGATGAAGAGGTTTTGGCTGTTTCCTAGGCTGCTGGATGTCTTCAGCTCCCACTCCCCCCTGGGCTTCTGTTTGGGCATAGCCTGCCTCTCAGAGCTGCTTCCTCCCTGGGGGCCTGCCCCCGGCCGGCCACCAGCCTCCTGGCTGAGGAAGGGGCTAGGGGGAATGTACGGAGATGCTGAGGACTCACCCCCCCTCCTCTGCTGCGGTTTGTGATCAGAGTCTGAGTCGGTGCCTAAGCCCGGTGGCTCTCTCCCCATACCGAAGGGGGAGCCCTCCTGCCTCAGCTCGCCTGGGGGCTGCTTGGTGTCTGAGATGGGGGAGAAGGTAGACTTCCACTTGCTGTTGGAAGATGAGGATGAAGAGGAGACTTCACTGCCGGTGCTGTTCCCGCTGCTGCCTCCCGATTTCCTTCCTGTTGACCCAATAGAGAGAAAAGTGGGATAAAAAGAGCAAAAGGACAAAGTACAGTAGACATCGGACAAGTGACAGAGCTGGAACGATAAACTGAAAGTTAGCGACACGGCCTTCCTCTTTCCGATGCAGTTTGTGTACGTTGGTCATTTTTCTACACAACGTTCCTGTAGATTGTTCTAAAACCATTATTTGGTCAACAGTAATAGCCTACGCATTATGTTGATTCCTGCTATGACAGTATCTGCCTGTCCCCGTTTCACTAATCGCCTGCTGTGTGAGCAAGCCACTCACTGAGAGCACAGAGAGATGCCTTTTGAGAAGCACAAGGATGACTGTTGCTAAAAATACAATTGTGGGGGAATACACCGTTTAAGCAACTACTTTTGTTCTACACTGAAAAACAAACCTAACATGCAACATTTTCAAAGATTTTACTGAGGTTCAGGTCATAAGAAAATCTGTCAATGGAAATAAATTAAATCAGGTCCTAAACTACAGATTTCACATGACTGGGAATACAGATATGCAGTTGAAGGTCACAGATACCTAAAAATATATATATTGGTGTGGATCAGAAAACCAGTTAGTATCTGGTGTGACCACCATTTGCCTGATGCAGCTGGACACATCTCCTTCGCATAGAGTTGATCAGGCGGTTGATTGTGGCCTGTGGAATGTTGTCCCACCCATCTTCAATGACTGTGGGAAGTTACTGGTTATTGGCGGGAACACGCTGTCGTACACATCAATCCAGAGCATCTCCAACATGCTCAATGGGTTACATGACTGGTGAGTATGCAGGCCATGGAAGAACGGGGACATTTTCAGTTCCCAGGAATTGTTCACAGATACTTGTGACATGTGGCCTTGCTTTATCATGCTGAAACATGAGGTGATGGAGGCGGATGAATGGCACAACAATGGGCCTCAGGATCTCGTCACCGTATCTATGCATTTTAATTGCTATCGGCAAAATGCAAGTGTGTTCGTTGTCCGTAGCTTATGTCTGCCCATACCATAACCCCACCATGGGGCACTCTGTTCACAATGTTGACATCCACAAACTGCTCACCCACATACACACTGCTGCCATCTGCCCGGTACAGTTGAAACCGGGAATCACTTAGTGTGTTCTGGAATCTTATAAATGTATTGTAATGTATTAAAAATGGTATAACTACGTTAATTTTGCCAGACCACAGGAAGAGTAGCTGCTACCTTGGGAGCACCTAATAGAGATCCATCATAAATAAAAATATTTATTCAGCGTGCCAGTGACCATCGAAGGTGAGCATTTGCCCACTGAAGTCGGTTACGACGCCGAACTGCAGTCAGGTCAAGACCCCGGAGAGGACGACGAGCACGTGGATGAGCTTCCCAGAGACGGTTTCTGACAGTTTGTGCAGAAATTATTGGTTGCGCAAACCCAGTTTTATCAGCTGTCCGGGTGACTGGTCTCAGACGATCCCGCAGGTGAAGAAAGCTGATGTGGAGGTCCTGGGCTGGTGTGTTTACACGTGGTCTGCAGTTATGAGGCTGGTTGGACTTACTGCCAAATTCTCTAAAACAACATTGGAGGCTGTTTATGGTAGATAAATAATTAACATTTGAATTCTCTGGCAACAGCTCGTGGACATTCCAGCAGTCAGCATGACAATTGCACGCTCCCTCACATCTTGAGACATCTGTGGCATTGTGTTGTGCCAAAACTGCACATTTTATAGTGGCATTTTATTGTGCACATGTGTAATGATCATGCTGTTTAAATCAGCTTCTTGATATGCCACCTGTCAACTGGATGGATTATCTTGGCAAAGGAGAAATGCTCTAACCGGGATGTAAACAAATTTGTGCACAAAAGTTGAGAAATAAGCTTTGTGTGTATGGAACATTTCTGGGATATTTTATTTCAGCTAATGAAACATGGTTTCTGTAAGTCATCAGCCTACATTTACTGATATACTGATTTACTGAATCCATTAGCCTACATGGCAACAATATAAACGCAACAATATATTATTTTGAGTTAGCAATCTAGCTTGTATTTTGAGTCAAACGCTTTGAGTTCCCACTTCCTCAGGTGGTGAATAATAAAGCCTAAAGGCCAATATGCACAAAGATGTCAGCAAATTCTCTGAAGAGCCCCCTCAAATTATAATGCAGATAATTCTGGACCCTATTTAAATCATGCATTCCCTGGATATGTGAGATGAAATAGCTTACTTTTTAAACCATAGGCTACGATCTCAGTTGTCTTAATTGGGACTGAAAAAGAGCCCTGTAAAGTAAACATTTGTATCATTGAATTTGTTGTTATCGAGCAAAATAGTAACATTTATCATGATATGACTCTTTGTCCATATCGGCTAGCTCTATAATATCAAGTTTATTATGCAGGCTTCAGCGGTCACATTTGGACGTTCCTTACCCCGCTCGCTGTTCCCTGGTCTGCCTGCTCCATCTCTGCTCTCCAAGGAAATAGTGGCAATCTTCCTTTCAATTCTAAAAAAAGACAAATGAAAGAAAATATAAAACTTAAAATGTACTCGTGTAGAGATGCAGCCACGTGGCTTTTCTGCTTCACCATTTACTATACCTTGAGCTGGAGCTGTCAGCAGGGTAGCCAGAGTCGTCGTCGGAGCTGGGTGCAGAGGAGTAGTGTCCTGAGCCGTTGATCTCCAGAGGGCGTTCTCTCTTCAGTACGGGGGGCTGGTCCATGTCTGGCCCACAGGGGCTACATCCAGACTGCTCCGGGGAAGAAATGGCAGCGATCTCCAGAGGCTGGTTTATGTTGTTCACCTGACACGACAAACACAGAAAACATTAGGGAATCAACTCTTGTTAAAATATGTATAGAGTAGATATTTGGGAATCAAACAACTCCTGTAGCAAGTACGACGCTGCAACCAACTTAGCCATGGACCACATACTGAAGGACAGGGAAGCAACTTGAATGTGGCTTGACTCACCATGGAGTTCATGTTGAGTGGGGATCCTGAGGGTTGGCTGGTGGAGCTGAGCGCAGGAAAGGACCTCCTCTTTGGGGAGCCGCTGGCAAGTTGAGCCCCCGTGGAGCTGCGCTTTCTCCTCCCACGCTTGCGCCCCTCTTGTGATCCATGGCCGTGGGAGTGTGTGTGCTGGGAGCACGGCGAGTGGTGGTGGTTATTGGTGTTGTGGTTGCCGTGGTGATGCTTGCCCTGCCTGGCCGAGCCGAGGTGTAGGCGAGTCGCTGCACCCCCTGAAGAGGATGAAGAGGACGAGGAGGATGAAGAGAAGAACACGCGGCGTCTGGACTCGCTGTCCTGGGGCTCAGAGTCAGACTCGCCGTGCCGCTCGGCCCAGTCCTCAGGGAGGATTCTGGGGGGGCCGTCAGCGTACTGGAGGACCCCCCCGGTGCTGAGAGGGGGGCTGTGGCCTTGTGTTGGTCCCGTTAGAGGGGCACCGTGAGGGGGAGGGGAGAGGGCAGCACTGTCCTGGTCCTCAGAGTGAGAGCCTCCGTTCATCAGCCCTGAGCTAGAGGAGTACCCTGAGGAAGGACAGAGAGCATTAGACGCTGGTCCTTCAGGAGATGTCTGTCAAAACATGCAGGTTTCAATGGATGTGGTTAAGGTACTAGTGTATTTGGGGCTGCTTACCGTTGGTCTGGCCCGTCTGGGACAAAGGACTCGGTGTGCTCCTCTACAAAAACAAACAGAGCGTTCGAGTCAACAGTGTTTTATTACAGCACACGTGACCTTTATTACCCAGTCCAAAATCAAACCCTAGCTCTACATGTACCCACCAGTCTCTCAGCTCGGCTGGGCAGCACCACACTGGCCAGGGGGATGCTAACAGGGAGCTTGCTGGGGTGCACCGTGCTGAGGGGGATACTGATGGGCAGGCTGGTGATGGTGTCACCCTGGCCCCCCTGGATATCACACACAGACAGAGGACAACTTAGGGAGGAACATACAGGGAGAGTAAATAGTGTTTGAGTCAGCATGGTAGGCTGTGTGTCAGGCCAGGGGACAGACGGAGTCAGACAGTGTGGGAACAGAGTGGACAGAGTTACCCTCTCAGCACTCCTGGGTGTGTTGTTCTGCGGACTGTCTGATGAGTTGGGAGAGAGGCAGCTCAGTTTAGCTCCTAATGGAGAGGTGACAGCAACCATATCCCTGCAGGAGCAGAAGTGTCAGAAATACAGTACTATACAAACATGTAACAAACCTATTAGCAGAGTCCCTACAGTGGTTGTAGATTTTAAACCTGACTAACCTGAGACCAGTGAAGCCCAGGCCTCTGAAGTGTGCCATACTAGAGTCCTGGTTCAGGTGTCTGCGCAGGGCGATCTTAGCTGGGGAGTAGCGGGTGTAGTCAGGGAGGGGGTGACCCAGCTGCCTGTGCCGGGCATCCGGGGTGGGGGGTACAATCTCGTGGTCGGGCGAGATGGGCAGGTAGCGGGAGAGCAGCTCTCCCTTGATCCCCCCACCATCCCTGTGGAAGCAGGGCGAGGCGATGCTGTTGATGGACAGCTCGGGGCTAAGACTGTTGAAGCCGGCCGCAGCCAGGCTGAGTTTGGGGGTGTGGTGGTCCAGGGGAGGACGAGGGAGGGCCTCCAGGCCGGGGAGGCCCTTGTGGTAGAGGGAGCCCTCACAGGGACTGTAGGACTTGAGCTGGAGCAGCTCCTGTTGCCTCTGACTCTTCTCCAGTTCCACGATGCTGATCTGAGAACCAACAACAGGGGGAGCCATTGCATAAGGTAAGGAGAGGAACATAGCTTTATGAGAACATGCCACTGCTTCACAATAACAGTTGACGGATTCCTTCAATTATTTCTGAGTATGTCAGTAGAAACAGGCAGGGGAGGAAAGAGGGGATTCAGGCAGGGTTATATAAAATACATTTTTAAAAAGTTGGAGCTCCAGAAAATACAATTCTTTAAATAGATTGAGATATAGCCTATAGCTGGCCTATATGAATGTGAGCTACTTCTGAAGCACATGTTGTGCCCTACAAACTAAAAGGTAACCCTGTAAATACATCTGCTTATTATAAAAAGCAAAAATGTTGATACAAATAACTAATTGAAATTACCAAGTAATTTGTTGATTAGGATATGTAAGTTGTCAGGTTAGGCCCTCAAAAAACAAAAAAACTTTTTAAATCAAAACTAAAAAGCATGTTCCATGTCCACAACAATGCTTAAACCACATCAGCTGACCACTTGTTGTTGAGTGTAGTTAACCTTTAATTTAAGTGCGCACCATGCCCCTCTATAGCAACAGACTATTGTTTGGTTATCAGTGTTTCTGTAGCTCACGTCTGTAGGGTTTGCAAAACAAATGGATGCAAATAATCATGATGTCTTGCTGCCGGGTAGGCATAAGCTACATTGTACTTAACATTTAATTGAGGTTTTTGAGAAAGCATTTAAATCTACCATTAACGTCGCAACACAAAGTGGTAGAAATACTCACACAGACGGGCATTCCTGTGCGTTGCCTCTTCAGAAAGTTGCAGGAAATACGAATCACTGACGCATTCTGTTCATGTCTTATGATATACTTAAGCAATTGAATCTTTTGAACTGCCTAGCAACAATCTGTTTTCTATGTAGCCTAGTAATGTTCATTAGAAAGTGCATCGGCGATGTCGTACCCACAGCAACTAATAAAACATTCCCAAACCAGAAACCGTGGATTGATGACAGTATTCGCGCGAAACTGAAAGCTCGAACCACTGCTTTTAACCAGGGCAAGGTGACCGGAAACATGACCGAATACAAACAGTGTAGCTATTACAGTGTAGCTATTCCCTCCGCAAGGCAATCAAACAAGCGTCAGTATAGAGACAAAGTAGAGTTGCAATTCAACGGCTCAGACACGAGGTATGTGGCAGGGTCTACAGTCAATCACGGATTAAAAAAAGAAAACCAGCCCCGTTGTGGACCAGGATGTCTTGCTCCCAGACCGACTAAATAACTTCTTTGCTCGCTTTGAGGACAATACAGTGCCACTGACACGGCCCGCTACCAAAACCTGCGGACTCTCCTTCACTGCAGCCGATGTGAGTAAAACATTTAAACGTGTTAACCCTCGCAAGGCTGCAGGCCCCGACGGTATCCCCAGCCGCGTCCTCAGAGCATGCGCAGACCAGCTGGCTGGTGTGTTTACGGACATATTCAATCAATCCTTATCCCAGTCTGCTGTTCCCACATGCTTCAAGAGGGCCACCATTGTTCCTGTTCCCAAGAAAGCTAAGGTAACTGAGCTAAATGACTACCGCCCCGTAGCACTCACTTCCGTCATCATGAAGTGCTTTGAGAGACTAGTCAAGGACCATATCACCTCCACCCTACCTGACACCCTAGACCCACTCCAATTTGCTTACCGCCCCAATAGGTCCACAGACGACGCAATCGCAACCACACTGCCCTAACCCATCTGGACAAGAGGAATACCTATGTGAGAATGCTGTTAGTCGACTACAGCTCAGCATTTAACACCATTGTACCCTCCAAACTCATCATCAAGCTCCAGACCCTGGGTCTCGACCCCGCCCTGTGAAACTGGGTACTGGACTTCCTGACGGGCCACCCCCAGGTGGTGAGGGTAGGTAACAACATCTCCACCCCGCTGATCCTCAACACTGGGGCCCCACAAGGGTGCGTTCTCAGCCCTCTCCTGTACTCCCTGTTCACCCACGACTGCGTGGCCATGCACGCCTCCAACACAATCATCAAGTTTGCGGACAACACTACAGTGGTAGGCTTGATTACCAACAACGACGAGACGGCCTACAGGGAGGAGTGTGGTGTCAGGAAAATAACCTCACACTCAACAAAACAAAGGAGACGATCGTGGACTTCAGGAAACAGCAGAGGGAGCACCCCCCTATCCACATCGACGGGACAGTAGTAGAGAGGGTAGTAAGTTAAGTTCCTCTGCGTACACATCACGGACAAACTGAATTGGTCCACCCACACAGACAGCGTTGTGAAGAAGGCGCAGCAGCGCCTCTTTAACCTCAGGAGGCTGAAGAAATTTGGCTTGTCACCAAAAGCACCCACAAACTTCTACAGATGCACAATCGATGAACTGGTACGGCAACTGCTCCGCCCACAACCGTAAGGCTCTCCAGAGGGTAGTGAGGTCTGCACAACGCATCACTGGGGGCAAACTACCTGCCCTCCAGGACACCTACACCACCCGATGTCACAGGAAGGCCATAAAGATCATCAAGGACAACAACCACCCGAGCCACTGTCTGTTCACCCCGCTATCATCCAGAAGGCGAAGTCAGTACAGGTGCATCAAAGCAGGGACCGAGAGACAGCTTCTATCTCAAGGCCATCACTGTTAAACAGCCACCACTAACATGCCAACATACTGACTCAACTCCAGCTCACTTTAATAATGGAAATTGATCAAAAATGTATCACTAGCCACTTTAAACAATGCCACTTAACATAATGTATATACTGTACTCTATATCATCTACTGCATCTTGCCATCTTTTTGTAATACATGTATCACTAGCCACTTTAAACTATGCACTTTTATGTTTACATACCCTACATTACTCATCTCATATGTATATACTGTACTCGATACCATCTACTGCATCTTGCCTATGCCGTTCTGTACCATCACTCATTCATATATCTTTATGTACATATTCTTTTTCCCTTTACACTTGTGTGTATAAGGTAGTAGTTGTGGAATTGTTAGGTTAGATTACTCATTGGTTATTACTGCATTGTCGGAACTAGAAGCACAAGCATTTCGCTACACTCGCATTAACATCTGCTAACCATGTGTATGTGACAAATAAAATTTGATTTTAATGGTGCAATCACAACACTAACGAATCTGTGCTGGGGCTTTTTTTCCTTTAAAACACTTCGCAACAGTACAGAAAAGCCTAATCACTACAATTATCTGGGAGATTTTTTTCCCTAGATGCACATGTGCTCACAAATAAATTCCAGGACGCACAGTAAAATTTTAAGGAGCATAAGCGACCAACATGGCCACACTTTAGAGTCCTGGATACAGGTGAGGTGTACCTGCAGCTCGAGGCAGTGGCGCTGTTTCTCTGAGATCTGTCTACGCAGGGCCTGCTTCTCCTTCAGCAGGCTCTCAAGACACAGAGAGCTCCAGTCCAGCTTCAGCTCCTCACACCGAGACTTCAACTGAGATAAACACAGACACTACCAGTTAGTTACATGCCTCTGGTCCAACTGTCCGACAGTGTCAAGCATGCAGATGAAATCCAATGTGAAAGCGGCCAGAGAGAAGGCAGCCAGGAGTACAGTATAAGTCGCTCTGGATAAGAGCGTCTCCTAAATGACAAAAAGGTAGAGGTCTCACCAGGAGCAGGCTGTGATCCCTCAGCTCGGCCATGTCCCTCTCCAGATGCTTGGTCTGCTCCTTCAGTTGACGGTTGTGGGCCGAGATCTCCTTCTGGGCCTCCAATAGGTCCTCCATGGTGAGGGCCTTCACTCCCAGCTGAGTGGAACAGACAGGGTACCACTTTCAGGGATCGAGTACTCAACCACTATTTGCGACTCAATATCAGCTTGTTTCATTAGACAGTCACCACTGTCTGCCTACCTCATCCAGTTTGTGGTGGAAGAGCCCTTTGATTTTCTCTTTGTGGGTCTGACACGCAGTCTGCAGATGCTCCGCCTGCCCAGAAAGCCCTCTGTGTTTGAGCTGGAGGAGAGAGGGAGACGGAAGGAGAAACATGAGAGGAAGGTTTACAGGTTGAGGCTAAATCAGAGGCAACATTGCCAGAAGGATAGTCTCATCCAACATGACTGATAGAGGGCCGAGAGTTGCGGTGTGAGTCTGAGGGAGTGAGTAATCTATTACTTTTTTTAAAGGTGGCGATACCATTAGAGTGATTGTCAGAGTTCACAAGATGGAGTGAGTGATTTGGACATTCCATTTACCTTTTCCTGCTCCAGGACTTGCTGCAGGTTGTTGCGGTACTGAGGTGTCTTCATGTAGGCCATGAACTGGAGGTACTGGACTTTAATGTTGTCTGTGTGAGGAGAGAGCAATGGCTTATCAGGACTGCTGGCTCTGACTGATGGATGTGATAACTAAGGGTGGGGTCAGGGTAGCGGTGCTCACCTAGAAGCTGTTGTAGGCCAGGAGGACTGGGGCCCAGCAGAAATTGGCCAGACGCATAGTGCTGAACTTTGGGAGGTAGCTGGTAGAAGGGACTTTGAGGTGACCTGTATGCATCTGTAGAAACACAAAGTCAGCTAAACAAACATGGAACACAATGAGTAAAGGGCTGAATAACACAAATGCACAAGGGTATATGGACACAGCCCTGAGTAAAACTGTCAGCAGGTGGCTCACCCTGAGGGGGTGCTGCTGAGAGGGTCTTGGCATGCAGCAGATCCAGGGCACTCTGGCTGCTCTTGCTCTTTCGCTCAGCTGCGGCCACAGCAGCCTTCTTGGGACGCCCGCGCTTCCGAGCACTCAGCTTGCGGCCCTTGTTGAGGAGTTTGGCGCGCCGCGGTTTGGGTGGCGCCTTCACGACTGCCAACAGGCCTGGTCGCTCAACCTCCTCACAGGAATCCTGAGAGACATACAGGGAAGGGACCAGCATGAGAGAGAAAAAGCTGACCTAGAGCTGCTAGAAGTGATCTCATATCATAGGGAAAAGCGTAAGAACTTAGCATAGAGACGTGAAAAGACTATAAAGTCAGCTAAGTCACTTGCCTTGTGCTCCTTTGCCTTGGTTGGCGTGGCGCTGTTGCTTTTACTATTCTTTTCTTGACGACGCCTAGCTGCTTCTTGCTCCTCCTAAAAACACATAGGAACATCTGTGTTGTTTACCATGTGAATCGTTCAGCAGGGCACGAACTAGGAGCAACTGTAAAGACAAGCTGGAGGTGACCAAGATTGCCCACAGAGTAATGACAATTTAAAATAGTGCAAAAGGAACAAAAAATGTTTAGCTTACCCTGAGTTTAGGATTTTTGAGACTATGAAAATAGTTTTCAAGCTGAAAAGGAAAAAGAAGGTATCAAGTATTGCACAAGGACATAGATAGCAGAGGCCACTCTCCCCTAAGTGCAGTGACCTTGTTTGACACTGTCCATAAGCCCTCCAACACGTGCATGAGAGTTAGTGAGGAGCTACAGAAACAATACAGCGATGACCTTACCGTTTCCACTGCCTCCAGTGAATAGATACATTAACCACTAAGTCTAAGCCGTTGGCTCATTTAGCTATTTGATTGTGAATTTTAGGGCACCTAGTTATAATTTCTTTTTAACTATTCCATAATTTAATTAAATGTTAAAAATAAATTGTCTACTACTACTACAGCCCACAGAAATGCAATGAATAACTCCTTCATAAATATCAAAATAAATCATTAGGAATCCGTTTTGAATTGTCTGTCCTATTTCTAGGACATAAGAAAGCTCAAGAAATATTTGTTTTCTGGACACATTAAACCCCTTATTTTTGTTCACAAAACTACCTCCATACTTCTATTTGTTTGTATGGGTTACCTTCAGACGAGTCCCGTAGAGCAAAAGAGTCATCTTTCCATAGAGTGGTCATATTAGTTTGTAGGCCAAACCGTTCGGACGCTACAGACGTTTGTGAGAAGATCGATTTTCAGGATGTCTCATGGTCTGACAAACACCGCTGTAGCTCGGCCACCTTCCACCGCAGATGCGGAAGGCCGACATAGGCAGATGGTGGATTGAGACGCAGCCCATGCAAAAAAACAGATATCTCTATCTTAAAACTGACGGATGCGTAAATAGATTTAAGGATTAAAGACTTAGCCAGTTGTTTCACTTGCACTGAGATGGTACAAACCGGTACAGACCAGTATCAAGACAAAACATAACTAAACATTTCTAGGTCAGGATTCTCCAACCCTGTTCCTGGAGAGCTTACCGTCCTGTAGGTTGTCTTACTAACCTGATTCATCTTATCAACCAGCAATACTGAACAAAAACATAACATGCAACGATTTTACCGAGTTACAGTTCATATAAAGCAAATCAGTCAATTTTTTAAAATTCATTTAAAAATCCCTAATTTATGGATTTCACATGAATGGGCAGGGGCCCAGCCACTGGACAGCCATAGGCCCAGCCAACCACAAGTTATCCCCACAAAAAGGGCTTTATTACAGACAAAAATACTATGTTTCATCAGCTGTCCATGTGGCTGGTCTAACATGCAGACCACACCGCTCTTGTTACGTGCAAGTTGCAAAATAAAATGTACACGTTACTCAATCCAAACTGCTCACTGAACTTGGTATAATTTTTATGATTAATGTGCTGCAAGTCACACCTCTCCCATCTACTCATTGGTTTTTAGGAGCATATACCCACGTGGATGATTGAAAGATGAAGTGAGGTCCACACTCCGGCCCAGTTGGTGGTGGTAATGCACCTTAGTTGGTTGCCAACTGCCATATAAAGTCCACAGATGAATGGAAAGATTACTAGAAACTAACTAGGTTTACCCTTTTATCTGTGGATTAATTGTCGGGAGTAGAGGACCTTGTGCATTTCAGGTAAAATAATCCAATGTTTATATCCCAGGACAAATTAGAATGAATGTTTGATGCGTTTCAACCTGTCCGCAAATGAGTTGGATCAGCGTTCATTTTGATATTTCAACCTGCGTTTCCTGATCGCGGCTGGTGTGGATGGACAGAAATCAACATTTGTGTGCCACGGTTCAGTCAGCATGTAAGACGATCCCGCAGGTGAAGAAGCCGGATGTGGAGGTCCTGGGCTGGCGTGGTTAAACGTGGTCTGTGGTTGTGAGGCTAGTTGAACCTACTGCCAAATTATCTAAAACGACATTGGAAGCGGCTTATGGCAGAGACATGAACATTAAATTCTCTGGCAACAGCTCTGGTGGACATTCCTGCAGTCAGCATGTCAATTGCACGCTCCCTCAAAACTTGAGACATCTGTGGCATTGTGTTGTGACAACTGCACATTTTAGAGTGGCCTTTTATAGTCCCCCAGCACAAGCTACACCTGTGTCAGCTATTTGATATGCCACACCTGTCAGGTGGATGGATTATCTTGGCAAAGGCATAATGTTTACTAACAGGGATGTAAACAAATTCATGGACAATTTTATAATTAAGCTTTTTGTGCATATGGAAAAATGTAGACATTATCTCAGTTCATAAAACCAACACTTTACATGGTGTTTATTTTTTTGTTCAGTATAATTATTAGAATCAGGTGCGCTACTTTAGGATTGGCAAGAAACCCTACAGGACGATAGCTCTCCAGGAACAGGGTTGGAGTGGCCTGTTCTAGGTTCTATTGGCACAATATGCCACCACGACCAACAGGCAGAAAAGTGAAGATTTCCTGCTTGCAGTCAGGCTAACTGAGTGCAAAAGTAAGCAAGCAAGTCCTGTTTTTAATGTTTCTAAACAAGTTGAAAACACTCATGGTACAACATGTAGGCTAGTAGTAATGTTGGTTGCGCCATCACCTGTCTCAGTATCACCTCTCCTCTGTCCACTGCAGGGCTATACCAGCAGTTGCAGTTGTTTCCTGCAGGGATATGTCCGACTAAACATGTTCTGAGTACTGCTACCGTACGCATTGGTATTTTATATACATGAACTGATTGAGAGCTCTCATTCAATTCAAAGTTGCCCTACTATAAACAGACCTTTTTTTACAAGGAGCACATGTGCACCTAAGTTGGAACATGTAGGCGCACATAGAAATGTAGGAGCACAATGAAAAAATATTGGAGGTAATAAAGCTAGAATCCTTTTTTTTTTGTAGGCGCACGGGTGCTCCCAAATAAAAATTCTAGGTCGTACAGCAACATATTTAGGCGCATGAGTAAAATGGTGGCACTGTAGAGCAACTGCCATTGCAACATTGTGAGTGTATTGGGACGGAGGGGATGAGAGTACAAGAGGGGAAAGCTTGACTCACTATGGTGCGGTCTATCGTATGAAGGTAGTAGGAAACTGGCTTTCCCGTCCAGGACACTGAACCCCTCAACGGAGACAACTCTACGACTCTCATTATTGTGCCAATGTCTGAAAAGGAGAAACAAAGAGCAGAAAGGCAATCTATTTAGTTCATGAAAACACACTAGAATCTTTGAGATCCATAAGAATGATATGCACATGATGAAAACCTACCACTCAAGTTTCGACTGTTGATTCTAAAATTTAGAGGTGCAAAAGGTTTTGAGGATACAATTTTCCCACCTAAAAGAGAAAAAACATGATCTTCCCATGAAGGCACTTCAAAAGGCTATTTGAGAATGACAGCTTAAAACTAAACAATACAAACACTCATCTATAATGAGTCCCAGATTGATCTGTGTATGTGGCTGCAATAAATAATCAATGGCAGCATAGATCATGCTTTCATGTCTAGCTTTGAAAACACAAGGGGTATGTGGAGGAGAGGTCAAATGACTGAGGGTTCAGAGGTCAAGTGTGTGGTATTGACACAGCTGACATTAGCTACCTGCATGTTACCCTCTCTCTTGTTATCACTAATGAAAGCAGTTGAATCAATAACCTATTGAAATGATCCAAGGTTCTTAATTCGCTGTAACAATATGGCAGGGTGGGCTTGACACAGGGTAACAAAAGGGCCATTTACTACATACCTTCCTTCATGTTAGCAAAGCGCTCCTTCAGCTGGTGATCAACCTCTGGACCAAAAGCAAAGTTGTTCACAAAAATAACACTACTAGACAAACGGGGAAGAGAAGAGAAGGGAGAAGAGGAGAAAACGATTTAGAGTTAAAGCTGTGCAGACGTTTCCCTTGTGTTCAGACGTGTGTAAATACACAGTGACGTCTCAGTGGGAGTGGAAGCCTCCAGATTATATAGAGGTACTGTACCTTGTGTTGGCTATCCTTTCCTTCCACACCTCAGACAGGAAATCACCCCTCTCCAGCTTGAAAATAAACAGGAAAATAAGTTGCACGTCTGCAATCCGAAACCATGTGTATTTCCGAATGACACTTCTGTCAGATCAACTCAGAATCTTACCGAGTAGTCCCCATGTTTCTTCCCATACCACTTCATCCACCTCTTAAATTCTTTGTCCATGGACTGAAAGAAAAAGCACACAGATTACTTATGATAACCATCTGGAATAGATTACAAAAACCATCAAGCTTGTTGTGGGATGTTAGGAACTTACCTCCGCATAAGTGGCTGGAATGTCTGCCTTCTCCACACCAAAGTAGTGTTTACAGTTTGTTGCTGCAGCAACCTGCAGCACCACTTGTCCCACTCCTGCAATTACAGATGATTAAGATGGCAAATAATGCACCGGGCTGCGAGTCACATTAAGACTGATTATCTCATTAGGAACTAAACATTGAGGTAAACACTGACCGCTGCCGAGGTCTACGAAGGTGTCGTCCTCCATCATTTCCATCTCGTTGATGATCTGGGCCACCAGGTCAAAGGAAGTCTCACCGTACACCTCGGGGGAGAATGGCTCATAGTTGTTGAGCTTCTCTGGGTCCGTGACCGAGTGGTTGTACACCTGCTGCAGGATATGCCTGAGCAGCCCGTTGGACGGTCGCTTGTTCAGCTTCAGGGGCGGGGTGGTGCCTTTCCACTGTGACACACAGGACAGGGAGTTCAGTATGACTATATTACATAGCTAGGTTATAAACATGTCGCTGTGCACAAGGGGGCTAGGTTTTCCCTACGGTGACAAACGGCAACAAGAAAAATCATTAAATGTAAAATTTCAGCGTTTTAACATAACGTGTTCAGAAATAAGCTTTCGACTAAACTGTGGACATTCCAACTCACCAGCTGGTGGATGCTGTCGATGGCTCTGTTGTATTTGTCACAAAGTCTTTGCATACTCTCAAAACTGTAACACAGAAAAAGAAATAACATGGGTGGGGATGACATCTATCAACATCTTATGACAAGACACAGACAAGGAAGCTAGCAGCCCATGACTTGTATTTTTGTGCTGATGTTAGTTTGGCCAGGACCGTGGATACAAGAATGCTAATTGCATATCAGTTTGCCTCCACTCTACGAGACTCATCTCTTGGGCTGCTGCCACACCAAACCAAAATATTCCTAAATGAGCATCCATGTCATTAGCGTCTGCATTACCCCCCTGGGAAGAACATTTACATGTAAAGAAAGTGGAGTGCAAGTCCATTCTGTTCATACTCTGGATGTTACTATGGTATTGGACTGTGACTACGGGTGCTCTGGTAGACTGTGCTTAAGATCAGCATCACAGTCCTTGTTCTTCATAGTCTGACGCTCAGCTCACCTCTTGGTGTCGTAGTCGATGAGGACATAGTTCTCCATGGCCAGCTTAAGGTCTGGGATCTCCTCACACACCCAACTGAGAACAATGATCAATACAGGGTTTAGTTTACAAAGACCTAGCCTAACTCAGTCAAGAAGTGCAGTCAGTCAAGAAGTGCAGTCACTCACTGCACCATGCTTTTGAGATAGAAAGGTGGTAGTTACTTACCGAATGGTCTCAATGATTTCATGAGCAGCATCATGGTGTTTATCCTGGAGATAAAGTAAACAAAAAGGGGAGAAAAGATAGTGGGTTTGTATAGACCCTTTTCCAGTACATGACACACTGACGTCACACACGACTCTTGACTGCAGATGGCTTTCTTACTGCTGCCATTGAACATAGCCTAGATTTACGTTTTTATTACTTCCAAACAATTACTTTTTTGGTTCTCATACGCTTAACAATGATATGATTCTTGCTTGAACAGTTGCTAAGATCATATTTGTTGACTGCCTTCATGACCTGTGACCGCCGGTGTGGCGGTAATACAGTCACCACAACAGCCCTAGTCAGAATCCAAATAGGAGACAAAGAATGTACACAGATGTGCTAACAGCTACCAACACGAGTTCAGACAACTGGCTCATATAAGGCCAGCAGCACTCAATGACTTAATAATCCACACAGTGCAAACCACAGTAGTTAGTGTGACTCATTCACTATGACTGCCAGCATAACAATTCAAGAGACCACTGAGTGTATCACTTATCAAGCTGACATTCTCTAAAATGGCTGTGGTCTGGGAGAATGAGTGCATTTAAAGCTCAGTAACTTAGTTAGCTGGGTTGTCAGGCCACTGCTGTACCTACTGCCATTGCAGCATGGGAGGAACTGCAGTATTTCAGTCAGTCTGGTTGCCAGCAGCCTAAGATAACCCAGGGACCTACTTTCTGCTCCCTGCTGCAACGAGGGACCTCCTGGGAGGGCCTCAGCGGGAAGGAAGAAGGGAAGGTGGTAGAAAGCCAGGCCTAGCTACACTCAGCTGGACTGGCTCTGGCACAACAGCAGGCTACAGTTACAGGGCTCTGCTTTTCCTGCCCAATACCTCCACGCTTACAATAACATCAGGTCTGAGATTACAGGACCAGAGAGCATGTCATGAAATAAAATATATTTAGCCACAAGGGAAGCAAAGCATTTCACAAAACGGGCAAACGCTGCTATGAATAGCCTAGTAATAAAATAACCAATGAATACAGTGCCTTCAGAAAGTATTCACACCCCTTGACTTATTCCACATTTTGTCTTACAGACAGAATTAAATGGAGATTTGACGCCACTGGCCTACACCCCATAATGTCAAGGTTGAATTATGTTGTTGCTTGGTTTTTGCTCTGACATGCACTGTCAACTGTGGGACCTTATATAGACAGGTGTGCCTTTCCAAATCTTGTTTAGTCAATTGAATTTACCACAGGTGGACTCCAAATCAAGTTGTAGAAACATCAAGGATGATCAATGGAAACAGAATTTTTATATTTAACTAGGCAAGTCAGTTCAGAACAAATTCTTACTTACAATGACGGCCTAGGAACAGTGGGTTAACTGCCTTGTTCAGGGACAGAATGACAGATGTTTACCTTGTCAGCTTGGGGATTCGATCTAGCAACCTTTTGTCTACTGGCCCAACACTAACCACAAGGCTACCTGCCACCCCAACGCACCGGAGCTCAATTTCAAGTCTCATAGCATACTAACGTAAATACGGTAGTTTATTTAATTCATACATTTGCAAAAAAATCAAAAAACCTGTTTTCGCATTATCATTATGGGGTATTGTGTGTAGATTGGAGGGGAAAAAATATGAATCCATTTTAGAAAAAGGCTGTAACGTAACAAAACATGGAAAAAGTCAAGGGTTTATGATAATATATTTTGATACATTGAATGTTAATATTGTGAACCCATGTTACATTTACCACCTATTTCAGGAAGTGAGGTCACTGGGTACTGCCCCGATATCCAGTGCCTTCGGAAAGTATTCAGACCCCTTGTCTTTCTCCACATTGTGTTACAGCCTTATTCTAAAATTGTCATCTCTACACACCAAAAAAAAGGTTTAGAAATGCTGCTAATTTATTAAAAATACAACTGAAATATCACATTTACTTGAGTATTCAGACCCTTTACTAAGTACTTTGAAGCATCTTTGGCAGCGATTACAGCATCGATTTTTCTAGGGTAAGACGCTACAAGCTTGGCACACCTATATTTGGGGAGTTTCTCCCATTCTTGTCTGCAGATCCTCTCAAGCCATGTCAGGTGAGATGGGGAGCGTTGCTGCACAGCTGTTTTCAGGTCTCTCCAGAGACGTTAGAACAGGTTCAAGTTGAGGCTCTAGCTGGGCCACTCAAGAACATTCAGAGACTTGCCCCGAAGCCACTCCTACGTTGTCTTGGCTGTGTGCTTAGGGTCATTGTCCTGTTGGAAGGTGAACCTTCTCCCCCAGTCGGAGGTCCTGAGCGCTCTGGAGCAGGATTTCAATCAAGGATTGCTATACACTTTGCTGCGTTCAGCTTTCTCGATCCGGACTCGTCTCCCAGTCGCTGAAAAACATCCCCACAGCATGATGCTGCCACCACCATACTACACCATAGAGATGGTGCCAGGTTTCCCCCAGACGTGACGCTTGACATTCAGGCCAAAAAGTTCAATCTTGGTTTCATCACACCAGAGAATCTTGTTTCTCATGGTTTGAGTCTTTAGATGCCTTTTGTCAAACGCCAAGAGGGCTGTCATGTGCCTTTTACTGAAGAGTGGCTTCCGTCTGGCTTGTCTACCATAAAGGCCTGATTTGGTGGAGTGCTGCAGAGATGGTTGTCCTTCTGGAAGGTTCTCCCATCTCGACAGAGAACTCTGGAGCTCTGTCAGAGTGACCATCAGGTTCTTGGTCACCTCCCTGACCAAGGCCCTTCTTCCCCAATTGCCCAGTTTGGCTGGGCAGCCAGCTCTAGGAAGAGTCTTGGTGGTTCCAAACTTCTTCCATTTAAGAATGACGGAGGCCATTGTGTTCTTGGGGACCTTCAATGCTGCAGAAAAGCCTCGACACAATCCTGTCTAAGCTCTACGGACAATTTCTTCAACCTCATAGCTTGGGTTTTTGCTCTGACATGCATAGTCAGCTATGGGACCTTATATAGACAGGTGTGCCTTTCCAAATCATGTCCAATCAATTGAATTTAAAACAGGTGGACTCCAAATCAAGTTGTAGGAACATCAAGGATGACCACTTGAGCTCAATTTAGAGTCAAAGGGTCTGAATGCTTGTGTAAATAAGGTATCCGTTTTTTTTTAATAAATACATTGCAAACATTTCTAAAAACCTGTTTTGGCTTTGTCATTCTGGGGTATTGGGTGTAGATTGATGAGGATGTTTGATGTATTCAATCCATTTTAGAGTAAGGCTGTAACAACAAAATGTGGAAAAATTCAAGGGGTCTGAATACTTTAAGGCACTGTATAGGACCTTCCACCTGCCTGGGATATGGATGCCCCATGAAGACCTACGGGTCGAAATGTTATAAATAAAAGCACCTGGGAGCATGAGCAACGTTTTCCTCTCTGTTTTCCATTAGTTTGCCTACAACTCCAGCACCTGGATGTGCGCATGTTCTTCAGCTTTTGTACAATAGTGTTTAACACAGGAGTTGCTTAACAAGAAGACAGTGAATGTTCCTGAGTGGCTGAGTTACAGTTGACTTAAATCTACTTCAAAATCTATGGCAAGACCTGAAAATGGCTCATCTAGCAATGATCAACAACCAATTTGACAGAGCATGAAGAATAAAACCTTTTTTTTGAAAGGCAAATGCTGCACAATCCAGGTGTGGAAAGCACTTAGTGACTTACCCAGAAATACTCACAGCTGTAACCATTGCCAAAGGTGCTTCTACAAAAGTAATGACTCAGGGGTGTGAATACTTAAAGAAATCTCATTTACACATTTCAATACTTCTAGAAACGTGTTTCCACTTTGTCATTATGGGGTATTTTATGTATGGATCCTGAGTGGCGCAGCGGTCTAAGGCACTGCATCGCAGTGCTAGAGGCGTCACTACAGACCCGGGTTCCGGCAGTAATTGAGAGTCCCATAGGACAGTACACAATTGGCCCATCGTCGTCCGGGTTAGGGGAGGGTTTGGCCGGGGTAGGCCGTCATTGTAAATACAAATTTCTTAACTGACTTGACTAATAAAAAATAAAAAAATAAGCTGGATGAGAAATCTATTAAATCTATTTTGAATTCAGGCTGTAACAACAAAATGTGAAGTCAGTCAAGGGGTATGAATATTTTGAAGGCACAAAAATTAGAATAGAGGTCGACCGATTAATCGGATTGGCCGATTAATTAGGGCCGATTAAGTTTTCATAACAATCGGAAATCTGTATTTTTGGACACTGATTTGGCCGATTTTTATTTAACTAGGCAAGTCAGTTAAGAACACATTCTTATTTTCAATGACGGCCTAGGAACGGTGGGTTAACTGCCTTGTTCAGGGGCAGAACGACAGATTTTTATCTTGTCAGCTCGGGGATTCAATATTGCAACCTTACAGTTAACTAGTCCAATGCTCTAACCACCTGCTTTACATGGCACTCCACGGGGAGCCTGCCTGTTACACGAATGCAGTAAGAAGCCAAGGTAAGTTGCTAGCTAGCATTAAACTTATCTTATAAAAAACATCAAGTGATTATGATTGATTAACTACACATGGTTGATGATATTACTAGTTTATCTAGCGTGTCCTGCATTGCATATAATCAATGCGGTGCACATTCGCAATCAATTCACTAGTATATATTTTTTAACCTGCATATTTAGTTAATATCGCCTGCTAACATGAATTTATTTTAACTAGGGAAATGGTGTCACTTCTCTTGCAACAGAGTCAGGGTATATGCAGCAGTTTGGGCCGCCTGGCTCGTTGCGAACTGTGTGAAGACTATTTCTTCCTAACAAAGACAGCCAACTTCGCCAAATGGGGGATGATTTAACAAAAGCGCATTTGTGAAAAAAGCACAATCGTTGCACGACTGTACCTAACCATAAACATCAAAGCCTTTCTTAAAATCAATACACAGAAGTATACATTTTTAAACCTGCATATTTAGCTAAAAGAAATCCAGGTTAGCAGGCAATATTAACCAGGTGAAATTGTCTCACTTCTCTTGCGTTCATTGCACACAGAGTCATGGTATATGCAACAGTTTGTGCCGCCTGGCTCGTTGCGAACTAATTTGCCAGAATTTTACGTAATTATGACATAACATTGAAGGTTGTCCAATGTAACAGGAATATTTAGACTTATGGATGCCACCCGTTAGATAAATGATGGAACGGTTCCGTATTTCACTGAAAGAATAAATGTTTTGTTTTCAAGATGATAGTTTCCGGATTCGCCCATATTAATGACCTACGGCTCGTATTTCTGTGTGTTATAATTAAGTCTATGATTTGATAGAGCAGTCTGACTGAGCGATGGTAAGCACCAGCAGGCTCGTAAGCATTCATTCAAACAGCACTTTCGTGCGTTTGCCAGCAGCTATTGCGCTGTTTATGACTTCAAGCCTATCATCTCCCGAGATTAGGCTGGTGTAACCGATGTGAAATGGCTAACTAGTTAGCGGGGTGCGCACTAATAGCGTTTCAAACGTCACTCGCTATGAGACTTGGAGTTGTTGTTCCCCTTGCTCTGCATGGGTAACCATGCTTCGAGGGTGGCTGTTGTCGATGTGTTCCTGGTTCGAGCCCAGGTAGGGGCGAGGAAAGGTACGGAAGCTATACTGTTACATTGGCAATACTAAAGTGCCTATAAGAACATCCAATAGTCATAGGTATATGAAATACAAATCGTATAGAGAGAAATAGTCCTATAATAACTACAACCTAAAACGTCTTACCTGGGAATATTGAAGACTCGTGTTAAAAGGAACCACCAGCTTTCATATGTTCTCATGTTCTGAGCAAGGAACTTAAACGTTAGCTTTCTTACATGACACATATTGCACTTTTACTTTCTCCTCCAACACTTTGTTTTTGCATTATTTAAACCAAATTGAACATGTTTGATTATTTATTTGAGGCTAAATTGATGTTGATGTATAATATTAAATTAAAATAAGTGTTCATTCAGTATTGTTGTAATTGTCATAATTACAAATAAATAGGCAGATTAATCGATATCGGCCTTTTTTGGTCCTCCAATAATCGGTATCGGCGTTGAAAAATCCTAAATCGGTCAACCTCTAAATTAGAGGGCTCCAATGAGTTTACTGTGCTACAATTTTGTGAAGGGTTAATGTGCTGGTCCCAGACAGACAGCGGTTGCACATACAAATCAGCCTCTTCACAGTGTGTGTGTGTGGAGGCGGCGAGAGAGGGGAGTTCCTGCCGCTCACACACAGACAGCACGCAGCAACACCAGCGCTGCTTCTAAAAATAAACGCTGGCTTAGAGAAAGAATGCGTGTGACGCCTGAGAGGCACTAACAACCAATCATCCTCTCTTCCCCTCCTAGCCCCCTGTTGTGGGCACGACGAAGGAACTGACTCAACCACTCACTACCTTCCCCGCCTTTTCATTCTCTCGTTACCTCACCATGACGCACTGCCGAGGAAAAATACCGGTCCACTACGCATTACTCACGACCAATGAACAAGTAACTAACCAGGTGCAGCAGCGATATTACCACAGAGAAAAACTGATTCATCAACCCATCCATCAGTCTAGTTCTTAGGCAGAACTGCCTTAATATGCCTGATCTTCCCTGATAACACCACAGGTCACATGTTGGCCCAAGGAGTGCTTCTTAATTCATTGATATATAGCTTGTTAGTTTCACTTTAACACAGGTAGAAATACTGGAAGAAGAAACACAACTGACAACACAAAATAGGCAAGATGACATCGATTCAAATGCAGTCATGTGCGAAAGCATTCTGGCTTAGTTAGAGCCAAGAAAATAATTGAACTAAGGGCTCCGCAGCACAAGAGCTGTTCCTCATATGGACGCAGTTACATATTTAAATCCGCAGATGGTGACAGTGAGAGAATGAGCGTTTAAGCATGTGATTGGTAGCAGCTTCAGCGTAGGAAGGCAGCATATATTACTATCATGTGGTGCAGTGAACAGAACAGAACAGTGCACGTTCCTTCTCTGTGGGGGGAGTGGAGCAATTTGGTCAGAAATACTGGAATATGTATGATGTACAGCATCTTTTGGCTGGGCAGGAGCACAGTGCCTAAAGCACGTGTCAAACTCATTCCACGGAGGGCCGAGTATCTGTGGGTTTCCGCTCCTCCCTTGGACTTGATGAATTAAAAAGTCACTGATTAGTATGAAACTCCCCTTGCCTGGTTGTCTAGGTCTTCATTGAAAGAAAATCAAAAACCAGCAGACACTAGGTCATCTATGGAATGAGTGACACCCCTGGCCTGAAGCATTATTACTGAGAAAGATGAACTAACCAAATACAACCCAATGAATACCAAAATATTGCACCATTATACATTAATATGCTCAGGAGTTAGTCACATAGTCAAAATAAACCGCCCCAATGAAACATCCACAGGCTTGTGATGTGTAGACTGCAGAGCCAGGCAGAATCTGCAGCTAATCAAGTGCTTTGTAATGCTGGTCTTATCTTCTGCCCCTCCCAGTCCCAGTGGTGCATATTGAGAAGTCTAGGAGGCCCTTATTTTTAAAAACATGGCTAGAACACCACACAGATAAAGACTGGAATCCAGTTAGTCTGAAACTGTGCGGAAATTACAATTAGAAGCATTTTAAATCTGCCTTTAGAAAATGCAGAAAGATACTTTTGGTCATGTAGTGTATGTGGACACCTGCTCATCGAACATCTCATTCCAAAATCCTGGGCATTAATATGGAGTTGGTCCCCCTTTAGCTATATATAAAACAGTCTCCACTCTTCTGGGAAGGCTTTCTGCTAGATGTTGGAACATTGCTGCGGGGACTTGCTTCCATTTAGCCACAAGAGCATTAGTGAGGTCGGGCACTGATGTTGGGCAGTTAGGCCTGGCTCGCAGTTGGCGTTCCAATTAATCCCAAAGGTGTTCGATGGGGTTGAGGTCATGGCTCTGTGCAGGTCAGTCAAGTTCTTCCACACTGACCTCAACAAACCATTTCTTTATGGACCTAACTTTGTGCACAGGGGCATTGTCTTGCTGGAAACAGGAGGGCCTTCCCCAAACTATTGCAACAAAGTTGGAAGCACAGAATTGTCTAGAATGTCAGTGTTTGCTTTAACCATGAAAAAACAGCCCCAGATCATTATTCCTCCTCCAACTAAGTGGTGTTATTGTGAAATGGAAACGTCTAGGCATAACAGCTCAGCCGCGAAGTGGTAGGCCACACAAGCTCACAGAATAGGAAGGGCGTGAAAAATCGTCCTCTGGAATTAATCACGCTTCACCATCTTGCAGTCCAACGGACCAATCTGGGTTTGGCAGATTCCAGGAAAACGCTACCTGCCCGAATGCATAGTGCCAACTGTAAAGTTTGGTGGAGGAGGAATAATGGTCTGGGGCGTTTTTTCATGGTTCGGGCTAGGCCCCTTCGTTCCAGTGAAGGCAAATCTTAACGCTACAGCAAACAATGACATTCTAGATAATTCTGTGCCGCCAACATTTGTGGCAACAGTTGGGGAAGGCCCTTTGTTTTAGCATGACAATTCCCCTGTGCACAAAGCAAGGTCCATACAGAAATTGTCAATATCAAGCAGAAGAACCTGACTGGCCTGCAGAGCCCTGACCTCAACACCTTTGGGATGAATTGGAAAGCTGACTACGAGCCATGACTAATTGTCCAACATCAGTGCGCGCACTCACTAATACACGTGGCTGAATGGAAGCAAGTCCCCGCAGCAATGTTCAAACATCTCGTGGAAATTCTTCCCAGAAAAGTGGAGGCTGTTGTAGCAGCAAAGGGGGGACCAAATCCATATTAATGCCCATGATTTTGGAATGAGATGTTCGACGAGCAGTTGGTTTTCAACAGCGGAGATTTGTAATAACCATGCTGTCTGTCTCTCTGTTATCTGCAACATTGTTATAATATTGAAATTTGATCTCCATCTGTCCTATGGTAAACGCGTTGGGAGTTAGGATGAAACAGACAGGCTGGCAGCTTCTCAGCCAGGCAAAATCATGAATAAGCTAGCATAATATTTTATGGATATATACACAGAAATGTCAATAGAAAACACACAAAATTCAGCAAGTATGCTGACATTCCAGCTTCAGTTTGAAGTGATTGTGTTAGTTGGCTCTCTTCTGAAGAGTGGCCTGGAGAGAGAGCACATGTTCTATGCCAGGCGAAATTGCACATCATTAGCTCATGCATTGTTATGGATGTATTGAAGGTTGCACAATGTAACAGCAATATTTAGACTTAGGGATGCCACCCGTTAGATAAAATATGGAACGGTTCCGTATTTCACTGAAATAATAAATGTTTTGTTTTCGAAATGATAGTTTCCGGATTCTACCATTTTAATGTCCTACGGCTCGTATTTGTGTGTTATAATTAAGTCTTTGATTTGATAGAGCAGTCTGACTGAGCGATGGTAGGCACCAGCAGGTTCGTAAGCATTCATTCAAACAGCACTTTCGTGCGTTTGCCAGCAGCTATTGCGCTGTTTATGACTTCAAGCCTATCATCTCCCGAGATTAGGCTGGTGTAACCGATGTGAAATGGCTAACTAGTTAGCGGGGTGCGCACTAATAGCGTTTCAAACGTCACTCGCTCTGAAACTTGGAGTAGTTGTTCCCCTTGCTCTGCATGGGTAACGCTGCTTCGAGGGTGGCTGTTGTCGATGTGTTCCTGGTTTGAGCCCAGGTAGGGGTGAGGAGAGGTACGGACAACACTTTGTTTTTGCATTATTTAAACCAAATTGAACATGTTTCATTATTTATTTGAGGCTAAATTGATTTTATTGATGTATTATATTAACTTAAAATAAATGTTCATTCAGTATTGTTGTAATTGTCATTATTACAATTTTTATTTTAATCGGCCAATTAATCGGTATGTTTTTTTTTTGGTCCTCCAATAATTGGTATCGGCGTTGAAAAATCATAATCGGTCGCCCTCTAGTAGCAACCCTATATTTGTCAGGACTGTATCTTGTGGAAGGATGAAACAGTATTAATTAATTTTTCAAAATAAAGTTTATGAAAATATAGCAATCATTATTTGAATATGTTGGTAACCCATTGTATAAAAGTGATAATGCCCTCGAAGCAGTCTCATGCCAATATATCCTCCAAACACCAGTTTCTCAGGCATTATCACTTAAATAATACCCTTCAAGTCAATTAGAAACGAGTATTCAACAATGCCATGGTATAACACCCAAGCAGTTGTTGTGAGGCAGCACCATCACCAAACCATTACGTATTTATTGATTGTGTTATTATTTTTCTACTATTCTCTCTGCTTTGTTGGGAAGGGCCTGTAAGCAAGCATTTCCCTGTTAGTCTACAACGGTTTATGAAGCATGTGACATAAAATATTGATTTGTTTGCGTTGCATTTTTCTGAGGATGCCAGTCATGCAACAGTCCGGTTATCAGTCTCTGGTGTAATGGGAGCGAAGTCAGCCAAGGCCAACTGTGGAGGATTGCGTCACCAGCAGCACTGCTTAGTTCCTGAACTCTGACGTTAAGGGGTATTACCCAGTGTGACACAGAACACTAGACGCGCCACAGACAACACTCCGGCGTTCTGAGAAATACACTTTCAGGTAGTCCCCCCCAGCACCGTCTTACCGCAATTTACTATAAATGAGTAAAACAGCTGAAACACACTTGAAGCCACCAGAGAAAACACAATTATTTCATCTGCTTCCATTTCCGTTCCCCTTTGTACAATCTGGCAAACTATAGCATGAACTTCAGCTAAATAAATATGTTCAAAGCATGCTGCACACACTCAAGGTGCAAACACAATCAACTCTGCCTTAACACATTAGGGCCTAACTAGGCAAATA
Organism: Salvelinus alpinus; assembly: GCF_045679555.1. NCBI lineage: Eukaryota > Metazoa > Chordata > Actinopteri > Salmoniformes > Salmonidae > Salvelinus > Salvelinus alpinus. The sequence continues at coordinate 20,778,462 of NC_092091.1, forward strand.
TATTTTTTACATATAGCCTATCTAGTAAGATCCACATAGGTTAAAATACTACAGCATCATAGTATGTGCATGCAACAACAAAAAAGCAATCTACGGAAGATCGAGAAGCTTGGTCAATGTCATAACACACAGCAATGATTCACTGTTTTTAATCTACACATGACGTGCATGCAAAAGTAAAAACTTTTTTTTTTTTTTTCGTGGAATTCAGTAGGCCTTTGCCCACAGTCAACCCACACTACTGGTTTATTCAGTGGCACTTGCTTCGAACAACCAAAACGTAGCCTAGTCCTCCACAGATTTTTCAAGGTATACAGGCTATCTTCTGGATGCCAAAATAGTTGTAATTAGGCTTCTGTCTAACACCCTTTCGGTTGGCTGTTAGCAGTCTCCTCAACACTAACTAAAACATGTTTTGAATAACCTACATACAGCAAAACAGTATTGGATGTTCACATTTATGGTTGAAACTAGGTTTCAAATTCAAGTCTGTCAGCTAATCCACTGAATTTGTGGAACTGGTTTTTAGAAGTGGGATGGATAACTGGTCAAACCATGTGAGACACATGTGAGTCATATGGGATGGTTACTTCCCAGAAGCCCTATTTATTTGATTTCTTGGACCTAGTGGAAAAGCAACTTATATTTCCATATAAGGGACTAGAGTTGTGGGGAATTGTGTAGTGTTCCTGCTATGTTAACGCAAAATATACCTTCAGATTGTACCCTATTGGCATGAGTGCAGGATTGCATCATGAGTGCAGGATTTTAGGTATAATTCCAGCTGGCAGCTATACCCTAGATTCAGTCAGACTGGAGTATGCAAATATCTTTCTGTGCAATAACAGTAACAGTAGATATCAACAAGGCAGTGAGCACCAGACAGAGAGCCATTTGAAGTCCAGCTACTGTAGTAATAATGTTTCAGCAAAATATTTTGCAAAACATTGTACAATATTTGATATATTGTTTAAGTTCTGGAAAAAGTCCTCGCATGCATCAGTCGAATTACACGTATTGCAAATGACCGTGGTGTTAAAACATCGCTCTCTGACTCACTTCAAAATGATGGCATGGTAGCTAGTTACATTAAATCATGGATAGGTGCATAAAATAACAAGTTAGCGAGCTAGCGTTCTAAATTAGCTAAATAAATGCTTAACGTTACTCAGAACTATAATGCGAGTCAAAGAAAGCCGTTTAGAACGCTAGCTAGCCGAGTTTTACCAAATATATTTATAACTAACCCTTTCTGTGGTTGAACCTTAGCTAGGTACTGTAACTAACTAGTTAACTTACTGCCCCAACAGAAACCAAATGGTGGAGAGCCTCTTCTAGACTTGTTAAAGAGTTACCGGGACCAATAACTAGCTAATATACTGTAGTTAGCTAGCCAAGTGTGCAGCGCTTCTCGTGTGTAATTTGTGTCATGCTCCATCTAACGATGTGTGTACTTTAATCCGTTAGTTATCTAGTTACTAGTGAGGTGTTCCGCACAGTCAGTAGCCATATTGCTGGCTATACACTCCACTGAGAATCGGTGGATATAACGTTAATGATACCCACTTCGAACAGCTTCTGGCTAGCCCTGTGGTGGACCGTCTGTCTGGCCTGTATGTATGTAACCTTAGCTAACACATAAGCTAGTAGCTATACACATAGCTAGCTAACAACAGCTAGGTAGGTACATTAAGAGATTAATAGCTACATCTAATCCTCACTTGGTTGGCCAAGTTATAGCTGGCAACTTGGTTGGTTTAATTAAATACTCACGTATACTGGTAATGGCCACGAGTAGCCAGCAGCTTCTGCTCCAACTGGCGACTTCAGCTTGAGTTCTAGCTTTTCTCCCATTCTACACTTTCTCCGGCGTTTGCTAACGTTAGCTAGTTTAGCGAGCTACTACAATTATCATTTTGTCAGAAAAATCCTTATCACAACAGATAAAATTATATCTCGATGAGTGGTATGTGGTACACGCGCCCTGTAGTCCGGTGTTCAAATATTTGTTTGATTTTAATCAATTTGTTAAAAAATTACTTCATGCCGAGCGGCTCCTACACCTCGGCAGTACAGCCGCCATCTTGCCCGGCGTGAAAATCGGTCACTACCAAAGGGACAGAAACGCCAGGGAGGGGGGACCTGTTTTAATGTCTATGTGGGGGGGCGGCAGTCGGAGCATGGGAAGTATCAACGTTTACCGGGGCTGTACAACCGGATTGTTACTTTTCAAAAGACGAGTATGACGAAAACAACCAACCATTCTCCTCTGTATAAAACAGTTTGAATTAGAATTTCCCGGGAACAATAACGGACAACTGGCGGGAGATACCATTTTACTCGATTACTCACTGCATGTGATGACAGTGAACAATAAAAACAATGTTTTGGATGGAGCAGACCGAGGTCGTTTGCTTTCCTCAATTTACTTAAAGTGTGTCAAGTGTGTTTATCAAGGAACCAATGGCTGTATATAATATGAATGGACAAAGCCATTGATCACGTGACACCATTCATTCCTATGTTTAGACTCAATAGCGCATTGATGCCAAATTAAGTCGATTAAAATGAGTTGTCTAGAAGGTTTTGTCAAAATTGACTTTTCGTAGCAGGTTTAGGATGATTTATGCAGCAGGTTATGATAATTAACGTAGCAGGTTAGGATTATCTAAAATACCCCCACAAAAAAAATATATAGCTTTTGTCAAAGTGTATATATATATATATATATATATATATATATATATACACACACACTTTGACAAAAGCTGTATCCCAGCTAGACATGACCCTAAAAATGGTTTCTCATGGAGACAAAGGTTATTTACATTTACATTTAAGTCATTTAGCAGACGCTCTTATCCAGAGCGACTTACAAATTGGTGCATTCACCTTATGATATCCAGTGGAACAACCACTTTACAATAGTGCATCTAACTCTTTTAAGGGGGGGGGGGGGGTTAGAAGGATTACTTTATCCTATCCTAGGTATTCCTTAAAGAGGTGGGGTTTCAGGTGTCTCCGGAAGGTGGTGATTGACTCCGCTGACCTGGCGTCGTGAGGGAGTTTGTTCCACCATTGGGGTGCCAGAGCAGCGAACAGTTTTGACTGGGCTGAGCGGGAACTGTACTTCCTCAGAGGTAGGGAGGCGAGCAGGCCAGAGGTGGATGAACGCAGTGCCCTTGTTTGGGTGTAGGGCCTGATCAGAGCCTGAAGGTACGGAGGTGCCGTTCCCCTCACAGCTCCGTAGGCAAGCACCATGGTCTTGTAGCGGATGCGAGCTTCAACTGGAAGCCAGTGGAGAGAGCGGAGGAGCGGGGTGACGTGAGAGAACTTGGGAAAGTTGAACACCAGACGGGCTGCGGCGTTCTGGATGAGTTGTAGGGGTTTAATGGCACAGGCAGGGAGCCCAGCCAACAGCGAGTTGCAGTAATCCAGACGGGAGATGACAAGTGCCTGGATTAGGACCTGCGCCGCTTCCTGCGTGAGGCAGGGTCGTACTCTGCGAATGTTGTAGAGCATGAACCTACAGGAACGGGTCACCGCCTTGATGTTAGTTGAGAACGACAGCGTGTTGTCCAGGATCACGCCAAGGTTCTTAGCACTCTGGGAGGAGGACACAATGGAGTTGTCAACCGTGATGGCGAGATCATGGAACGGGCAGTCCTTCCCCGGGAGGAAGAGCAGCTCCGTCTTGCCGAGGTTCAGCTTGAGGTGGTGATCCGTCATCCACACTGATATGTCTGCCAGACATGCAGAGATGCGATTCACCACCTGGTTATCAGAGGGGGGAAAGGAGAAGATTAATTGTGTGTCGTCTGCATAGCAATGATAGGAGAGACCATGTGAGGATATGACAGAGCCAAGTGACTTGGTGTATAGCGAGAATAGGAGAGGGCCTAGAACAGAGCCCTGGGGGACACCAGTGGTGAGAGCACGTGGTGCGGAGACAGATTCTCGCCACGCCACCTGGTAGGAGCGACTTGTCAGGTAGGACGCAATCCAAGCGTGGGCCGCGCCGGAGATGCCCAGCTCGGAGAGGGTGGAGAGGAGGATCTGATGGTTCACAGTATCAAAGGCAGCCGATAGGTCTAGAAGGATGAGAGCAGAGGAGAGAGAGTTAGCTTTAGCAGTGCGGAGCGCCTCCGTGACACAGAGAAGAGCAGTCTCAGTTGAATGACTAGTCTTGAAACCTGACTGATTTGGATCAAGAAGGTCATTCTGAGAGAGATAGCAGGAGAGCTGGCCAAGGACGGCACGTTCAAGAGTTTTGGAGAGAAAAGAAAGAAGGGATACTGGTCTGTAGTTGTTGACATCGGAGGGATCGAGTGTAGGTTTTTTCAGAAGGGGTGCAACTCTCGCTCTCTTGAAGACGGAAGGGACGTAGCCAGCGGTCAAGGATGAGTTGATGAGCGAGGTGAGGTAAGGGAGAAGGTCTCCGGAAATGGTCTGGAGAAGAGAGGAGGGGATAGGGTCAAGCGGGCAGGTTGTTGGGCGGCCGGCCGTCACAAGACGCGAGATTTCATCTGGAGAGAGAGGGGAGAAAGAGGTCAAAGCACAGGGTAGGGCAGTGTGAGCAGAACCAGCGGTGTCGTTTGACTTAGCAAACGAGGATCGGATGTCGTCGACCTTTTCAAAATGTTATGTCCCCTGCTCAAACATTGCATACATCAACCAATGGCTGCATGCCACGTCATCGACTAACATAATACTGTAACATATGAGAGATGGCATAAAAATAAAATAATAATAAAAAATTAAATATGAGAGATGGCATGTGTCAGCAATGAGTGTGCAGAGGAACGCACCCATAACATGCACCGTTTGAGCTACTCCAGGAAGTGACGTTACAGGCTAGGTCAGTGCTGCCCCCTTGCATTGACTAATTTAAGCACCGCGGTATAAAATGAACTGGAGAATGCTCCCAAGATATCTGACCATTGTTTTCAAGGTAATCTACTCACATTCGTATACGCCGATTCATGGACCGGCTATATCCGGGTTGCATCCGGTTTATATGGAACAACGTCAAATGCGCACAACGTCAACACGTCATCCAAAAACATGGCAGACATTGTATGAATAGAGAATGTTGATCTCGGCTGTGAGTGATAGAAAAAATAAATCGGCCTCAGCAACAATGATTTGAATAATTCAATGGATGTTTTGAGCACAAAGGTGATGATTAATGTGTCTTATTAGCAATGTTCAAATCTATGTTAAACAGCAGTACCGAAGCAAAACTGTAGGAGCAGTCGAACCCTGGGCCCTTGAACTCAAGCCAAGGAGTTTGTCATTGAAGCCAAGGAGTTCAAGGCCAACCATGGTACTGCAGCATTGTTAGCAGAAAATAGGATCCCACATTATTGTGAATCGAAACATGGCGATCATCGTGGTCAATCTTCTTGTAAATAAAAGTTTTGAAGATAATCATGTTACCAATAATTGCTTCTAATAGACCAAATGTATTTCCTTGAAACAATTATTTTAAAATCACACACAGAAAAAGTAATAATGATAATTTAGTTGCTAATTGCAGCCTGGAGTACCCCAGTCGGCCTTCAAATCAAAAGGTAATTGGTCACATACACATGTTTAGCAGATGTTATTGCGGGTGTAGCGAAATGCTTGTTTTCTAGCTCCAACAATGCAGTAATATATAACAATTCTCAACAATACATACAAACCTAAAAGTAAAATAATGGAATTAAGGAATATATAAATATATTAGGATGAGCAATGTCGGAGTGGCATAGACTCAAATACAGTAGAATAGAATACAGTACATACATATGAGATGAGTAAAGCACAAATTTGTAAACATTATTAAAGTGGCCAGTAATTTCAAGTCTTATGTATATGTAACAGTTTTAACTTTAGTCCGTCCCCTCGACCCGACCCGGGCGTGAACCAGGGACCCTCTGCACACATCAACAACAGTCACCCTTGAAGCATCGTTACCCATCGCTCCACAAAAGCCGCGGCCCTTGCAGAGCAAGGGGAACCACTACTTCAAGGTCTCAGAGCAAGTGACGTCACCGATTGAAAGGCTATTAGCGCGCACCACCGCTAACTAGATAGCCATTTCACATCCGTTACACTCACCCCCCTTTCGACCTCCTCCTTTTCCACAGCAACCAGTGATCCGGGTCACGGCACCAATTTAACTTTAGTCCGTTCCCTCTCCCCGACCCGGGCGTGAACCAGGGACCCTCTGCACACATCAACAACTGACACCCACGAAGCATTGTTACCCATCGCTCCACAAAAGCCGCAGCCCTTGCAGAGCAAGGGGAACCACTACTTCAAAGTCTCAGAGCAAGTGACGTCACCGATTGAAAGGCTATTAGCACGCACCACCGCTAACTAGATAGCCATTTCACATTGGTTACATGTATAGGGCAGCAGCCTCTAAGGTGCAGGGTTACGTAACTGGGTGGAAGCCGCCTAGTGATGGCTATTTAACGGGGTGAACAGGCAGTGGCTCGGCTGGTTGTTGCCCTGGAGGGCTGATAGTTTGCCACCGGTGATGCGCTGGGCAGACCACACCACCCTCTGGAGAGCCCTGCGGTTGCGGGCGGTGCAGTTGCCGTGCCAGGCGGTGATACAGCCAGACAGGATGATCTCAATTGTGCATCTGTAAAAGTTTAGGGTTTTAGGTGCCAAGCCAAATTTCTTCAGCCTCCTGAGGTTGAAGAGACGCTGTTGCACCTTCTTCACCACACTGTCGGTGGGGTTGGACCAATTCCGATGGAGCAGTGGACCGTCAGTTATGTGTACGCTGAGGAACTTGAATCTTTCCAACTGCGGTTCCGCCGATGTGGATAGGAGCATGCTCCCTCTGCTGTTTCCTGAAGTCCATGAGCAGCTCCTTTGTTTTGTCGACATTACCAGGGCTCTCACCTGCTCCCTGTAGGCTGTCTCGTCATTGTTGGTAATCAGGCCTACTACTGTTGTGTCGTCAGCAAACTTGATGATTGAGTTGGTGGCGTGTGTGGCCATGCAGTCATGGATGAACAGGGAGTACAGGAGGGGACTGAGTACAGGAGAGGGCTGAGTGGAGGTGTTGTTTCCTACCTTCACCACCTGGGGGGCGGCCCATCAGGAAGTCCAGGACCCAGTTGCACAGGGCGCGGTTCAGACCCAGGGCCCGGAGCGTAATTATGAGCTTGGAGGGTACTATGGTGTTGAATGCTGAGCTATAGACAATGAACAGCATTCTGACATAGGTATTCCTCTTGTCCAGACGGGATAGGGCAGTGCGATGGCGATTGCATCATCTGCGGATCTATTGGGGCGGTAAGCAAATTGAAGTGGGTCTATCTACGGTGTCAGGTAAGGTAATGGTGATATGATCCTTAACTAGCCTCTCAAAGCACTTCATGATGACAGAAGTGAGTGCTACGGGGCGAGAGTCATTTAGTTCGGTTACCTTTGCTTTCTTGGGTACAGGAACAATGGTGGACATCTTGAAGCAAGCGGGGACAGCAGACTGGGATAGGGAGAGATTGAATATGTCCGTAAACACTCCAGCCAGCTGGTCTGTGCATGCTCTGAGGACGCGGCTAGGGATGCCGTCTGTTCCGGCAGCCTTGCGAGAGTTAACACCTTCAACTTGAGTTCAATGACTGTATATATGAATGGACAAAGCTATTGATCATCTGCCACTATTAATTCCTATGTGAAGACTCAATAGGGTATTAAAGCCAAATAAAGTCTTGAGCAACCCCACTTTTGACCATTGAAGCATGTGAATCGAAACATGGCGATCTTCGTGGTCAATCTTCTTGTAAATAAAAGTTTTGAAGATAATCATGTTACCAATAATTGCTTCTAATAGACCAAATGTATTTCCTTGAAACAATTATTTTAAAATCACACACAGAAAAAGTAATAATGATAATTTAGTTGCTAATTGCAGCCTGGAGTACCCCAGTCGGCCTTCAAATCAAAAGGTAATTGGTCACATACACATGTTTAGCAGATGTTATTGCGGGTGTAGCGAAATGCTTGTTTTCTAGCTCCAACAATGCAGTAATATATAACAATTCTCAACAATACATACAAACCTAAAAGTAAAATAATGGAATTAAGGAATATATAAATATATTAGGATGAGCAATGTCGGAGTGGCATAGACTCAAATACAGTAGAATAGAATACAGTACATACATATGAGATGAGTAAAGCACAAATTTGTAAACATTATTAAAGTGGCCAGTAATTTCAAGTCTTATGTATATGTAACAGTTTTAACTTTAGTCCGTCCCCTCGACCCGACCCGGGCGTGAACCAGGGACCCTCTGCACACATCAACAACTGTCACCCTTGAAGCATCGTTACCCATCGCTCCACAAAAGCCGCGGCCCTTGCAGAGCAAGGGGAACCACTACTTCAAGGTCTCAGAGCAAGTGACGTCACCGATTGAAAGGCTATTAGCGCGCACCACCGCTAACTAGATAGCCATTTCACATCCGTTACACTCACCCCCCTTTCGACCTCCTCCTTTTCCACAGCAACCAGTGATCCGGGTCACGGCACCAATTTAACTTTAGTCCGTTCCCTCTCCCCGACCCGGGCGTGAACCAGGGACCCTCTGCACACATCAACAACTGACACCCACGAAGCATTGTTACCCATCGCTCCACAAAAGCCGCAGCCCTTGCAGAGCAAGGGGAACCACTACTTCAAAGTCTCAGAGCAAGTGACGTCACCGATTGAAAGGCTATTAGCACGCACCACCGCTAACTAGATAGCCATTTCACATTGGTTACATGTATAGGGCAGCAGCCTCTAAGGTGCAGGGTTACGTAACTGGGTGGAAGCCGCCTAGTGATGGCTATTTAACGGGGTGAACAGGCAGTGGCTCGGCTGGTTGTTGCCCTGGAGGGCTGATAGTTTGCCACCGGTGATGCGCTGGGCAGACCACACCACCCTCTGGAGAGCCCTGCGGTTGCGGGCGGTGCAGTTGCCGTGCCAGGCGGTGATACAGCCAGACAGGATGATCTCAATTGTGCATCTGTAAAAGTTTAGGGTTTTAGGTGCCAAGCCAAATTTCTTCAGCCTCCTGAGGTTGAAGAGACGCTGTTGCACCTTCTTCACCACACTGTCGGTGGGGTTGGACCAATTCCGATGGAGCAGTGGACCGTCAGTTATGTGTACGCTGAGGAACTTGAATCTTTCCAACTGCGGTTCCGCCGATGTGGATAGGAGCATGCTCCCTCTGCTGTTTCCTGAAGTCCATGAGCAGCTCCTTTGTTTTGTCGACATTACCAGGGCTCTCACCTGCTCCCTGTAGGCTGTCTCGTCATTGTTGGTAATCAGGCCTACTACTGTTGTGTCGTCAGCAAACTTGATGATTGAGTTGGTGGCGTGTGTGGCCATGCAGTCATGGATGAACAGGGAGTACAGGAGGGGACTGAGTACAGGAGAGGGCTGAGTGGAGGTGTTGTTTCCTACCTTCACCACCTGGGGGGCGGCCCATCAGGAAGTCCAGGACCCAGTTGCACAGGGCGCGGTTCAGACCCAGGGCCCGGAGCGTAATTATGAGCTTGGAGGGTACTATGGTGTTGAATGCTGAGCTATAGACAATGAACAGCATTCTGACATAGGTATTCCTCTTGTCCAGACGGGATAGGGCAGTGCGATGGCGATTGCATCATCTGCGGATCTATTGGGGCGGTAAGCAAATTGAAGTGGGTCTATCTACGGTGTCAGGTAAGGTAATGGTGATATGATCCTTAACTAGCCTCTCAAAGCACTTCATGATGACAGAAGTGAGTGCTACGGGGCGAGAGTCATTTAGTTCGGTTACCTTTGCTTTCTTGGGTACAGGAACAATGGTGGACATCTTGAAGCAAGCGGGGACAGCAGACTGGGATAGGGAGAGATTGAATATGTCCGTAAACACTCCAGCCAGCTGGTCTGTGCATGCTCTGAGGACGCGGCTAGGGATGCCGTCTGTTCCGGCAGCCTTGCGAGAGTTAACACCTTCAACTTGAGTTCAATGACTGTATATATGAATGGACAAAGCTATTGATCATCTGCCACTATTAATTCCTATGTGAAGACTCAATAGGGTATTAAAGCCAAATAAAGTCTTGAGCAACCCCACTTTTGACCATTGAAGCATGTGAATCGAAACATGGCGATCTTCGTGGTCAATCTTCTTGTAAATAAAAGTTTTGAAGATAATCATGTTACCAATAATTGCTTCTAATAGACCAAATGTATTTCCTTGAAACAATTATTTTAAAATCACACACAGAAAAAGTAATAATGATAATTTAGTTGCTAATTGCAGCCTGGAGTACCCCAGTCGGCCTTCAAATCAAAAGGTAATTGGTCACATACACATGTTTAGCAGATGTTATTGCGGGTGTAGCGAAATGCTTGTTTTCTAGCTCCAACAATGCAGTAATATATAACAATTCTCAACAATACATACAAACCTAAAAGTAAAATAATGGAATTAAGGAATATATAAATATATTAGGATGAGCAATGTCGGAGTGGCATAGACTCAAATACAGTAGAATAGAATACAGTACATACATATGAGATGAGTAAAGCACAAATTTGTAAACATTATTAAAGTGGCCAGTAATTTCAAGTCTTATGTATATGTAACAGTTTTAACTTTAGTCCGTCCCCTCGACCCGACCCGGGCGTGAACCAGGGACCCTCTGCACACATCAACAACAGTCACCCTTGAAGCATCGTTACCCATCGCTCCACAAAAGCCGCGGCCCTTGCAGAGCAAGGGGAACCACTACTTCAAGGTCTCAGAGCAAGTGACGTCACCGATTGAAAGGCTATTAGCGCGCACCACCGCTAACTAGATAGCCATTTCACATCCGTTACACTCACCCCCCTTTCGACCTCCTCCTTTTCCACAGCAACCAGTGATCCGGGTCACGGCACCAATTTAACTTTAGTCCGTTCCCTCTCCCCGACCCGGGCGTGAACCAGGGACCCTCTGCACACATCAACAACTGACACCCACGAAGCATTGTTACCCATCGCTCCACAAAAGCCGCAGCCCTTGCAGAGCAAGGGGAACCACTACTTCAAAGTCTCAGAGCAAGTGACGTCACCGATTGAAAGGCTATTAGCACGCACCACCGCTAACTAGATAGCCATTTCACATTGGTTACATGTATAGGGCAGCAGCCTCTAAGGTGCAGGGTTACGTAACTGGGTGGAAGCCGCCTAGTGATGGCTATTTAACGGGGTGAACAGGCAGTGGCTCGGCTGGTTGTTGCCCTGGAGGGCTGATAGTTTGCCACCGGTGATGCGCTGGGCAGACCGCACCACCCTCTGGAGAGCCCTGCGGTTGCGGGCGGTGCAGTTGCCGTGCCAGGCGGTGATACAGCCAGACAGGATGATCTCAATTGTGCATCTGTAAAAGTTTAGGGTTTTAGGTGCCAAACCAAATTTCTTCAGCCTCCTGAGGTTGAAGAGACGCTGTTGCACCTTCTTCACCACACTGTCGGTGGGGTTGGACCAATTCCGATGGAGCAGTGGACCGTCAGTTATGTGTACGCTGAGGAACTTGAATCTTTCCAACTGCGGTTCCGCCGATGTGGATAGGAGCATGCTCCCTCTGCTGTTTCCTGAAGTCCATGAGCAGCTCCTTTGTTTTGTCGACATTACCAGGGCTCTCACCTGCTCCCTGTAGGCTGTCTCGTCATTGTTGGTAATCAGGCCTACTACTGTTGTGTCGTCAGCAAACTTGATGATTGAGTTGGTGGCGTGTGTGGCCATGCAGTCATGGATGAACAGGGAGTACAGGAGGGGACTGAGTACAGGAGAGGGCTGAGTGGAGGTGTTGTTTCCTACCTTCACCACCTGGGGGGCGGCCCATCAGGAAGTCCAGGACCCAGTTGCACAGGGCGCGGTTCAGACCCAGGGCCCGGAGCGTAATTATGAGCTTGGAGGGTACTATGGTGTTGAATGCTGAGCTATAGACAATGAACAGCATTCTGACATAGGTATTCCTCTTGTCCAGACGGGATAGGGCAGTGCGATGGCGATTGCATCATCTGCGGATCTATTGGGGCGGTAAGCAAATTGAAGTGGGTCTATCTACGGTGTCAGGTAAGGTAATGGTGATATGATCCTTAACTAGCCTCTCAAAGCACTTCATGATGACAGAAGTGAGTGCTACGGGGCGAGAGTCATTTAGTTCGGTTACCTTTGCTTTCTTGGGTACAGGAACAATGGTGGACATCTTGAAGCAAGCGGGGACAGCAGACTGGGATAGGGAGAGATTGAATATGTCCGTAAACACTCCAGCCAGCTGGTCTGTGCATGCTCTGAGGACGCGGCTAGGGATGCCGTCTGTTCCGGCAGCCTTGCGAGAGTTAACACCTTCAACTTGAGTTCAATGACTGTATATATGAATGGACAAAGCTATTGATCATCTGCCACTATTAATTCCTATGTGAAGACTCAATAGGGTATTAAAGCCAAATAAAGTCTTGAGCAACCCCACTTTTGACCATTGAAGCATGTGAATCGAAACATGGCGATCTTCGTGGTCAATCTTCTTGTAAATAAAAGTTTTGAAGATAATCATGTTACCAATAATTGCTTCTAATAGACCAAATGTATTTCCTTGAAACAATTATTTTAAAATCACACACAGAAAAAGTAATAATGATAATTTAGTTGCTAATTGCAGCCTGGAGTACCCCAGTCGGCCTTCAAATCAAAAGGTAATTGGTCACATACACATGTTTAGCAGATGTTATTGCGGGTGTAGCGAAATGCTTGTTTTCTAGCTCCAACAATGCAGTAATATATAACAATTCTCAACAATACATACAAACCTAAAAGTAAAATAATGGAATTAAGGAATATATAAATATATTAGGATGAGCAATGTCGGAGTGGCATAGACTCAAATACAGTAGAATAGAATACAGTACATACATATGAGATGAGTAAAGCACAAATTTGTAAACATTATTAAAGTGGCCAGTAATTTCAAGTCTTATGTATATGTAACAGTTTTAACTTTAGTCCGTCCCCTCGACCCGACCCGGGCGTGAACCAGGGACCCTCTGCACACATCAACAACAGTCACCCTTGAAGCATCGTTACCCATCGCTCCACAAAAGCCGCGGCCCTTGCAGAGCAAGGGGAACCACTACTTCAAGGTCTCAGAGCAAGTGACGTCACCGATTGAAAGGCTATTAGCGCGCACCACCGCTAACTAGATAGCCATTTCACATCCGTTACACTCACCCCCCTTTCGACCTCCTCCTTTTCCACAGCAACCAGTGATCCGGGTCACGGCACCAATTTAACTTTAGTCCGTTCCCTCTCCCCGACCCGGGCGTGAACCAGGGACCCTCTGCACACATCAACAACTGACACCCACGAAGCATTGTTACCCATCGCTCCACAAAAGCCGCAGCCCTTGCAGAGCAAGGGGAACCACTACTTCAAAGTCTCAGAGCAAGTGACGTCACCGATTGAAAGGCTATTAGCACGCACCACCGCTAACTAGATAGCCATTTCACATTGGTTACATGTATAGGGCAGCAGCCTCTAAGGTGCAGGGTTACGTAACTGGGTGGAAGCCGCCTAGTGATGGCTATTTAACGGGGTGAACAGGCAGTGGCTCGGCTGGTTGTTGCCCTGGAGGGCTGATAGTTTGCCACCGGTGATGCGCTGGGCAGACCGCACCACCCTCTGGAGAGCCCTGCGGTTGCGGGCGGTGCAGTTGCCGTGCCAGGCGGTGATACAGCCAGACAGGATGATCTCAATTGTGCATCTGTAAAAGTTTAGGGTTTTAGGTGCCAAGCCAAATTTCTTCAGCCTCCTGAGGTTGAAGAGACGCTGTTGCACCTTCTTCACCACACTGTCGGTGGGGTTGGACCAATTCCGATGGAGCAGTGGACCGTCAGTTATGTGTACGCTGAGGAACTTGAATCTTTCCAACTGCGGTTCCGCCGATGTGGATAGGAGCATGCTCCCTCTGCTGTTTCCTGAAGTCCATGAGCAGCTCCTTTGTTTTGTCGACATTACCAGGGCTCTCACCTGCTCCCTGTAGGCTGTCTCGTCATTGTTGGTAATCAGGCCTACTACTGTTGTGTCGTCAGCAAACTTGATGATTGAGTTGGTGGCGTGTGTGGCCATGCAGTCATGGATGAACAGGGAGTACAGGAGGGGACTGAGTACAGGAGAGGGCTGAGTGGAGGTGTTGTTTCCTACCTTCACCACCTGGGGGGCGGCCCATCAGGAAGTCCAGGACCCAGTTGCACAGGGCGCGGTTCAGACCCAGGGCCCGGAGCGTAATTATGAGCTTGGAGGGTACTATGGTGTTGAATGCTGAGCTATAGACAATGAACAGCATTCTGACATAGGTATTCCTCTTGTCCAGACGGGATAGGGCAGTGCGATGGCGATTGCATCATCTGCGGATCTATTGGGGCGGTAAGCAAATTGAAGTGGGTCTATCTACGGTGTCAGGTAAGGTAATGGTGATATGATCCTTAACTAGCCTCTCAAAGCACTTCATGATGACAGAAGTGAGTGCTACGGGGCGAGAGTCATTTAGTTCGGTTACCTTTGCTTTCTTGGGTACAGGAACAATGGTGGACATCTTGAAGCAAGCGGGGACAGCAGACTGGGATAGGGAGAGATTGAATATGTCCGTAAACACTCCAGCCAGCTGGTCTGTGCATGCTCTGAGGACGCGGCTAGGGATGCCGTCTGTTCCGGCAGCCTTGCGAGAGTTAACACCTTCAACTTGAGTTCAATGACTGTATATATGAATGGACAAAGCTATTGATCATCTGCCACTATTAATTCCTATGTGAAGACTCAATAGGGTATTAAAGCCAAATAAAGTCTTGAGCAACCCCACTTTTGACCATTGAAGCAAATTCAGGGTGGGTGTAGGCAGCTCAAACCTGACACTGCATATTACACCATAAGGTCAAAAATACTTGATGAAGTCACTAGGCATTAGGCATTGTTCTAAGGTAAACAAATACCTATAGGCATCCCATCGCTGCCACCAATGTAGCCAACCGATGTAGCGTGAGTGAATGCTATAGTGCCTTCCAGGGGGTTTTCAAACCTCTACTACTGGACCTCCAGTCATGTATTTGAACTATTCCAGAGCTAGCACACCTGATTCAACTAAGCAACTAATTATCAAGCCCTTGATTAGGTCAGCTACACTGAACAAAAATATAAACACAACATGTAAAGTGTTGGTCCCATGTCTCATGAGCTGAATAAAAGATCCCATAAATGTTCCATATACTCAAAAAGCTTATTTATCAAAAATCTTGTGCACAAATTTGTTAACATCCATGTTAGTGAGCATTTCTCCTTTTCCAAAATAATCCATCCACTTAACAGGTATGGCATATCAAGTAGCTGATTAATCAGCATGATCATTACACAGGTACACCTTGTGCTTGGGACAATAGAAGGCCACTCTAAAATGTGCAGTTTTGTCACCCAACACAATGCCATAGATGTCTCAATTGTTGAGGGAGCGTGCAATTGGCATGCTGTGTGCAGGAATGTCCACCAGAGATTTTATTAATGTTCAATTCTGTACCATAAGCCGCCTCCAACGTTGTTTTAGAGAATTTGGCAGTACAACCAACCGGCCTCACAACTGCAGACCAAATGCAACCATGCCAGCCCAGGACCTCCACATCCGGCTTCTTCACCTGCGGGATCGTCTGAGACCAGCCACCCGGACAGCTGATGAAACTGTGGGTTTGCACAGCCGAAGAATTTCTGCACAAACTGTCAGAAACCGTCTCAGGGAAGCTCATCTGCGTGCTTGTCATCCTCACCAGGGTGTTGACCTGACTGCAGTTTGGCATTGTAACCGACTTCAGTGGGCAAGTGCTTGCCTTTGATGAGCACTGGCACGCTGGAGGTGTGCGGATTAATGCCAGTTTCAACTGTACTGGGCCGATGGCGTTGTGTGGGTGAGTGGTTTGCAGATGTCAACGTTGTGAACAGTGCCCCATGGTGGCGATTATGGTATGGGCAGGCATAAGCTACGGACAACAAACACAATTGCATTTTTTGACAATTTGAATACACAGAGATACCGTGACAAGATCCTGAGGCCCATTGTCGTGCCATTCATCCACCGGCATTATGATTATGCACAGCCCCATATCGCAAGGATCTGTACACAATTCCTGGAAACTGAAAATGTCCCAGTTCTTCCATGGCCTGCATACTCACCAGACATGCCACCCATTGAACATGTTTGGGATGCTCTAGAGTCTGGCTTGACGTGTACGACAGAGTGTTCCAGTTCCCGGGAATATCCATCAACTTCGCACAGCCATTGAGGAGGAGTGGGACAACATTCCACAGGCCACAATCAACAGCCTGATCAACTCTATGCAAAGGAGATGTGTCACGCTGCATGAGCCAAATGGTGGTCACACCAGATACTGCCTGGTTTTCTTATCCACGCCCCTGCCTTTAAAAAAAAAGATATCTGTGACCACCAAATGCATCTGTATTCCCAGTCATGTGAAATCCATAGATTAGGGCCGAATTCATTTACTTGAATTTACTGATTTCTGTAACTGTAACTCAGTCAAATCTTTGAAATTGTTGCATGTTGCGTTTATATTTCTGTTTAGTGTAGTTCAGGGCTACAACCTAATTGTGAAACTGGGGGTCCCCAAAGAGAGCTTTGAAAACCACTGCCGTAGTCGATGAGTCATGAGTTTTACCACCTCCACCGCAATAGCCCAGGCCTTGGACGGAGTCAGTAAAACTCCCACCCGGGTCTCCTCCAACTCTTTCTCACGCCGGGCTGCTACACGGATGCCAATTAGCAGTACACAGCCAGGGTGGTGTTCAGTACGCATGAAAGGACAAAAATGGTCAGAAAACGGGAAGGTACTATCTGGACTAGCCCAATAAGATACGCTTTATTCCCTTTTCCTTGCAAACATTTTTACACTGTCCCCCTAATGAACAAGAACTGGCTCACTAATCACGACAGAAGGCACAACTTGATAAAAATTTCCCAAAATGGTGACCGTGAAAAGATCGATGTTCCTGGGGCAGGCACAAGCTCTATGAATATGTGGTGGAGCAGTTGGGATCTCCCCGGTGGCACCGCTGCAGGCAGAGTTGGGAGAGGTGCCGTTAAAGTTAAGACAACAACTAACCATGACATATTGGGTTATTAGATATTGGAACATATTGAGTTCTGGCCAGGTGTCCGGTTGGTGTATGCCATTCCCTAAACCGAGGATAACACTTTGCGGAAGAGCTGACAGTAACATGTGTAGAACCTTAAGAAACATTTTGTCTGCACTGAGGTGAGTAGCTAGCCAGTGCATTTGCTAGGCTAGATATACACTACATCACCAAAAGTTTGTGGACACCTCTTCAAGTTAGTGTATTTGGCTATTTCAGCCACACCCGTTGCTGACAGGTGTATAAGATCGAGCACATAGCCATGCAATCTCCATAGACAAACATTGGCAGTATAATGGCAGTATAATGGCCCATACAGAAGGGCTCAGTGACATTCAACATCTAGGAGCAACAACGGATCAGCCTCAAGGTGGTAGGCCACACAAGCTCACAGAACGGGACCGCCGAGTGCTGATATGCATAGCGTGTAAAAATCGTCTGTCCTCGGTTGCAACACTCACTACCGAGTTCCAAACTGCCTCTGGAAGCATTGTCAGCACAAGAACTGTTCGTCGGGAGCTTCATGAAATGGGTTTTCATGGCCGAGCAGCCACACACAAGCCTAATATCACCATGCACAATGCCAAGCGTCGGCTGGAGTGGTGTAAAGCTCACCGCCATTGAACTCTGGAGCATTGGAAACGCGTTCTCTGGAGTGATTAATCACACTTCCCCATCTGGCGGTCCAACGGACAAATCTGTGTTTGGCGGATGCCAGGAGAATACTACCTGCTCCAATGCATAGTGCCAACTGTAAAGTTTGGTGGAGGAGGAATAAGGGTCTGGGGCTGTTTTTCATGGTTCGAGCTAGGCCCCTTAGTTCCAGTGAAAGGAAATCTTAACGCTACAGCATACAATGACATTCTAGACGATTCTGTGCTTCCAACTTTGTGGCAACAGTTTGGGGAAAGCCCTTTTCCTGTGTCAGCATAACAATGCCCCTGTGCACAAAGTGAGGTCCATAGTGTATTTTGGATGTAGCTAACTAATCCGACACAACTAACCAGTTTTGTTAGCAGGTTTCCAGGGCTTTGATCCTGACTGCTCATAGTTTTACTGTGAGCCTCACTGTATTACAATTTACATGGGAGTTTAGTTCAGTGTATAGCATCTACAGGCCTCAAACTCGACTCTAGATCTCGAAGCCAGTTCCACTGCATTTTTTCATTGTTCCCCTCTAATCAGGGACTGATTTAGACCTGGGACACCAGGTGTGTGCAATTAATTATCAGATAGAACAAAAAGCAGCAGGATCTGAACCTCGTACTGTAAGAGTTGAGTACCCCTGAACTACAGTATGTCTACATTGGGATTTAACAACTCAACATTGATTGACTTAAAATTGAGGGATTCATTGAGGGAGAGCCAACAGTGAGATACCCTCCCTGACCCAGTGCCTTTTGATCCTCAAGGTATACTTGTCATAGGGATGAGAATGATGACGCCCAATGACAGAGAAAGAAGTCATTACATCTCAAAAAGCACAAGAAAGAGGATTTCGATAGCCACCATCTCAGATTGTTCTGAAATCGTTTCTGTAGTTAGAAATGGTTAACCTCTACAGGATCGGGGGTCCCTAAACCGGGGCAGTTGTTGCTCAATATGCGATAATGTGACTAGAAAATGTTGTAAACAACAGCCAACTTCCGGGACATAGACATATCTTACATGGGCAGAAAGCTTAAATTCTTGTTCATCTAACTGCAGTGTCGAATATACAGTAGCTATTACAGCAAAAGAATACCATGCTATTGTTTGATGACAACAAAATACTTTTATCACGGTAACTGGTTTGATACATTCACCTCTGAAGGTAAATAATGTACTAACATTCAGTAATCTTACTCTGATTTGTCATCTTGAGGGTCCCAGAGATAAAATGTAGTGTAGTTTTGGTTGAAAAAAGACATTTCTATATTCAATTGTAGGAACTGGTTCTACAGTTTGACCCCATTACTGTCTCTGGCTCCACACCCACCCCGCCCGGCCATCTAGATGTGTGAAGGTTAGTGTCTTTTCTAGAGGGAAGCTAATGATCTATCATGAATGACATTCCTGGGAGTGTGTACAGTCGTGGCCAAAAGTTTTGAGAATGACACAAATATTAATTTCCACAAAGTTTGCTGCTTCAGTGTCTTTAGATATTTTTGTCAGATGTTACTATGGAATACTGAAGTATAATTACAAGCATTTCATAAGTGTCAAAGGCTTTTATTGACAATTACATGAAGTTGATGAAAAGAGTCAATATTTGCAGTGTTGACCCTTCTTTTTCAAGACCTCTGCAATCCGCCCTGGCATGCTGTCAATTAACTTCTGGGCCACATCCTGACTGATAGCAGCCCATTCTTGCATAATCAATGCTTGGAGTTTGTCAGAATTTGTGGGTTTTTGTTTGTCCACCTGCCTCTTGAGGATTGACCACAAGTTCTCAATGGGATTAAGGTCTGGGGAATTTCCTGGCCATGGACCCAAAATATTGATGTTTTGTTCCCCGAACCACTTAGTTATCACTTTTGCCTTATGGCAAGGTGCTCCATCATGCTGGAAAAAGGCATTGTTTGTCACCAAACTGTTCCTGGATGGTTGGGAGAAGTTGCTCTCGGAGGATGTGTTGGTACCATTCTTTATTCATGGCTATGTTCTTAGGCTAAATTGTGAGTGAGCCCACTCCCTTGGCTGAGAAGCAACCCCACACATGAATGGTCTCAGGATGCTTTACTATTGGCATGACACAGGACTGATGGTAGCACTCACCTTGTCTTCTCCGGACAAGCTTTTTTCCGTATGCCCCAAACAATTGGAAAGAGGATTCATCAGAGAAAATGACTTTACCCCAGTCCTCAGGAGTCCAATCCCTGTACCTTTTGCAGAATATCAGTCTGTCCCTGATTTTTTCCTGGAGAGAAGTGGCTTCTTTGCTGCCCTTCTTGACACCAGGCCATCCTCCAAAAGTCTTCGCCTCACTGTGCGTGCAGATGCACTCACACCTGCCTGCTGCCATTCCTGAGCAAGCTCTGTACTGGTGGTGCCCCGATCCCGCAGCTGAATCAACTTTAGGAGACGGTCCTGACGCTTGTTGGACTTTCTTGGGCGCCCTGAAGCCTTCTTCACAACAATTGAACTGCTCTCCTTGAAGTTCTTGATGATCCGATAAATGGTTGATTTAGGTGCAATCTTACTGGCAGCAATATCCTTGCCTGTGAAGCCCTTTTTGTGCAAAGCAATGATGACGGCACATGTTTCCTTCCAGGAAACCATGGTTGACAGAGGAAGAACAATGATTCCAAGCACCACCCTCCTTTTGAAGCTTCCAGTCTGTTATTCAAACTCAATCAGCATGACAGAGTGATCTCCAGCCTTGTCCTCGTCAACACTCACACCTGTGTTAACTAGAGAATCACTGACATGATGTCAGCTGGTCCTTTTGAGGCAGGGCTGAAATGCAGTGGTAATGTTTTTGGGGGGATTCAGTTCATTTGCATGGCAAAGAGGGACTTTGCAATTAATTGCAATTAATCTGATCACTCTTCATAACATTCTGGAGTATATGCAAATTACCATCATACAAACTGAGGCAGCAGACTTTGTGAAAATTAATACTTGTGTCATTCTCAAAAACTTGGCCATGACTGTAAACTTACATTTTTTATTACCATAGCATTTTCGTATGTTCTCTGTAGATATGTACTTGAAAATGTATAAATTGACCAATTCGGCACATTTGGGCAAACTCCTGGCAGACATGAAACAAAATATTGTGTAGTGAATCAATTGCCAGAGTTAAATCTCAAAAGCTCCTCTCAGTTCACACAGACACAATATAGTTCTAAGAACCCCCTATTATGTTGCATGAAACAAACATTTGATGCAATAACAGTATTATAACATAATCTCGTCATTTCACCACCACACACTGTGAAACTATAATGTCCAAAGGATATCAAAAATGTTCTGCACAATCAGGTCAGTTTATGTAGTTCATATCACAGTATCCCAAATATGATTTGTTGTCCATAGTATCAATGTGATTTCACTAAATCTCAAAAATGTAAATCCTGCTTATAGGCTATTTAGAGCACACCCATAGAATCCTTGTGTCAAAAAGTAGTTTTTTTTGCATTATGTCCTGTAGGATCAGCTGCAGATACATGGTGGAGAGAGGCCAAACGTATCAAGGCACAAGGCGAGACCCAGATGCAGACACAGGAGGCAGATGGTTGGAGTCTTACAATGTTTAATAATCCAAAGGGGTAGGCAAGAGAATGGTTGTGTACAGGCAAAAGGGCAAAACCAGTTCAGAGTCCAATAGGTACCGAAGGGCAGGCAAATACAAGGTCAGGGCAGGCAGGATGATCAGACAGGCGGGAAAGTAGTCCAGAGTCAGGCATTGGTCAAAACCGGGAAGACTAGCAAAAGAGAATAGAAAAGGAGTACAGGGAAAAACATGCTGGTTGACTTGACTAAACATACAAGACGAACTGGCACATAGAGACAGGAAACACAGGGATTAATACGCTGGGGAAAATAAGCGACACCTGGAAGGGGTGGAGACAATCATATGGACAGGTGAAACAGATCAGGGCGTGACAATATGAGTGCTCCCAGTATCACAAGCGCTTCATCCGAAGTTCCACTCTGGCCAAAGACCATACTCCTGCCCCACCTGCGGCAAAATCTTTAAGCTGCAAGGTGATGTCAACCAGCATCTGGTGGTGCATGAAGATGTTCTTCCCTTTGCCTGTGACCAGTGTGGTAAAGGCTTCAAGATGGCAGGCTGCCTGACCAAGCATCAGAAAGTCCACACCACAGATTACCTCTTCGGTTGCACCATTTGTGGTCGCACCTTTTAAATGGGAGGCGTCACTCAGGGACCATGTGCAGTTCCACAAGGGAAGCAGGACCTTTGTCTGCCTGGATGAGGGCTGTGGAGGGAACTTCACCCATCGTTCAACCTACCTGCAGCACTGCCGCACACACAAAACTATGATGAATACTTCTGCCAGTTCTGCAGCCGTGTCTGCTGTTTGCACTCTAATCTGCTGAAGCATGAATGCGCGCACGCACTCAACAGTTGGGGGCGAATCCTGCAACTGAGACACATTCTAGAACAACAAAGGACATGAAAAGCTGTGTTCTCCTTGATATGGAATATGACATCAAAAACTACCAGGGACTTTAAAAAAACATTTTCTATTTTTATATTTCACCTTTATTTAACCAGGTAGGCCAGTTGAGAACAAGTTCTCATTTACAACTACGACCTGGCCAAGATAAAGCAAAGCAGTGCGACACAAACACATGGGATAAACAAACGTACAGTCAATAACACAATAGAAAAGTCTATTTACAGTGTGTGCAAATGTAATAAGATTAGGGAGGTATGGCAATAAATAGGCCATAGTGGCAAAATAATTACAATTTAGCAGTTAAACACTGGAGTGATAGACGTGCAGAAGATGCATTTGCAAGTAGAGATACTGGGGTGCAAAGGAGCAAAAAATAAATAACAATATGGGGATGAGGTAGTTGGGTGGGCTAGTTACAGATGGGCTGTGTACAGGTACAATGATCGGTAAGCTGCTCTGACAGCTGATGCTTAAAGTTAGAGAGGGAGATATAAGACTCCAGCTTCAGTGATTTTTGCAATTCGTTCCATTCATTGTCAGAAAAGAACTGGAAGGAAAGGTGGCCAAAGGAGGAGTTGGCTTTGGGGATTACCCGTGAAATATACCTGCTGGAGTGGGTACTACGGGTGGGTGCTGCTATGGTGACCAGTGAGCTGAGATAAGGCGGGGCTTTACCTAGCAAAGACTTATAGATGACCTGGAGCCAATGGGTTTGGCGACGAATATGAAGCGAGGGCCAGCCAACGAGAGCATACAGGTCGCACTGGTGGGTTGTATATGTGGCTTTGGTGAAAAAAAACAGATGGCACTGTGATAGACTGCATCCAACTTGCTGAGTAGCGTGTTGGATGCTATTTTGTAAATGACATCGGTAGGATAGTCAGTTTTACGAGGGTATGTTTGGCAGCATGAGTGAAGGATGCTTTGTTTTGCGAAATAGGAAGCAAATTCTAGATTTAATTTTGGATTGGAGATGGTTAATGTGAGTCTGGAAGGAGAGTTTACAGTCTAACCAGACACGTAGGTATTTGTAGTTGTCCACATATTCTAAGCCAAAACCGTCCAGAGTAGTGATGCTAGACGGGCGGGCGGGTGCGGGCAGCGATCGGGTGAAGAGCATGCATTTAGTTTTACTTGCACTTAAGAGCAGTTTGACACCACGGAAGGAGTGTTGTATGGCATTGAAGCTCGTGTGGAGGTTTGTTAACACAGTGTCCAAAAAAGGGCCAGAAGTATACAGAATGATGTTGTCTGCGTATAGGTGGATCAGAGAATCACCAGCAGCAAGAGCGACATCATTGATGTATACAGAGAAAATAGTCAGCCCGAGAATTGAACCGTGTGGCACCCCCATAGAGACTGCCAGAGGTCCGGACAACAGGCCCTCCGATTTGACACACTGAACTCTATCTGAGAAGTAGTTGGTGAACCAGGCGAGGCAGTCATTTGAGAAACCAAGGCTGTTGAGTCTGCCGATAAGAATACGGTGATTGACAGAGTCGAAAGCCTTGGCCAGGTCGATGAAGACGGCTGCACAGTATTGTCTTTTATCGATGGCAGTTATGATATCGTTTAGGACCTTGAGTGTGGCTGAGGTGCACCCATGACCAGCTCGGAAACCAGATTGCATAGCGGAGAAGGTACGGTAGGTACCATTTGAAATGGTCGGTGATCTGTTTGTTAACTTGGCTTTCGAAGACTTTAGAAAGGCAGGGTAGGTGAGATATAGGTCTGTAACAGTTTGGGTCTAGAAGAGGGGGATGACCGTGGCAGCTTTCCAATCGGATAATTTTAGAAAACGGATAATTTAAGAAAGAGAGGGTCCAGATTGTCTAGCCCAGCTGATTTGTAGGGGTCCAGATTCTGCAGCTCTTTCAGAACATCAGCTATCTGGATTTGGGTGAAGGAGAAATGGGGGAGGCTTGGGCAAGTTGCTGTTGGTGGTGCAGAGCTGTTGACTGAGGTAGGGGCCAGCCGTAGAAAAATGCTTATTGAAATTCTCGATTAACATAGATTTATCGGTGGTGACAGTGTTTCCTAGCCTCAGTGTAGTGGGTAGCTGGGAGGAGGTGCTCTTATTCTCCACAGTGTCCCAGAACTTGTAAATGGAAATCCTGATGTCTTTATAAGGCAAATTATTTGAAATAATTTATTTTGTTTAGCGTTTGTAAGACCGTCCACATTGTGAATTCATTTAAATATCAGAGATTATTTGAGATTATTTGATTTTATAATCCAGGAGGCCTTAATGACTTGTTGATCATGTTGGTATGGAAATAGGGAGTCAATGGTATGATGACACCAATAAAAAGGGCTAATAATTTAAAAAGCCTTTTCTCAACAACTATTTTCCACTCATCGCAAATTACGTATTGGTTGGTATCATATACACTTCACAATGTACAGTGGGGCAAAAAAGTATTTAGTCAGCCACCAATTGTGCAAGTTCTCCCACTTAAAAAGATGAGAGAGGCCTGTAATTTTCATCATAGGTACATTTTAACTATGACAGACAAAATGAGAAAAACAAATCCAGAAAATCACATTGTAGGATTTTTAATGAATTTATTTGCAAATTATGGTGGAAAATAAGTATTTGGTCAATAACAAAAGTTTATCTCAATACTTTGTTATATACCCTTTGCTGGCAATGACAGAGGTCAAACGTTTTCTGTAAGTCTTCACAAGGTTTTCACACACTGTTGCTGCTATTTTGGCCCATTCCTCCATGCAGATCTCCTCTAGAGCAGTGATGTTTTGGGGCTGTTGCTGGGCAACACGGACTTTCAACTCCCTCCAAAGATTTTCTATGGGGTTGAGATCTGGAGACTGGCTAGGCCACTCCAGGACCTTGAAATGCTTCTTACGAAGCCACTCCTTCGTTGCCTGGGCGGTGTGTTTGGGATCATTGTCATGCTGAAAGACCCAGCCACGTTTCATCTTCAATGCCCTTGCTGATGGAAGGAGGTTTTCACTCAAAATCTCACGATACATGGCCCCATTCATTCTTTCCTTTACACGGATCAGTCGTCCTGGTCCCTTTGCAGAAAAACAGCCCCAAAGCATGATGTTTCCACCCCCATGCTTCACAGTAGGTATGGTGTTCTTTGGATGCAACTCAGCATTCTTTGTCCTCCAAACACGACGAGTTGAGTTTTTACCAAAAAGTTCTATTTTGGTTTCATCTGACCATATGACATTCTCCCAATCTTCTTCTGGATCATCCAAATGCTCTCTAGCAAACTTCAGACGGGCCTGGACATGTACTGGCTTAAGCAGGGGGACACGTCTGGCACTGCAGGATTTGAGTCCCTGGCGGCGTAGTGTGTTACTGATGGTAGGCTTTGTTACTTTGGTCCCAGCTCTCTGCAGGTCATTCACTAGGTCCCCCCGTGTGGTTCTGGGATTTTTGCTCACCGTTCTTGTGATCATTTTGACCCCACGGGGTGAGATCTTGCGTGGAGCCCCAGATCGAGGGAGATTATCAGTGGTCTTGTATGTCTTCCATTTCCTAATAATTTCTCCCACAGTTGATTTCTTCAAACCAAGCTGCTTACCTATTGCAGATTCAGTCTTCCCAGCCTGGTGCAGGTCTACAATTTTGTTTCTGGTGTCCTTTGACAGCTCTTTGGTCTTGGCCATAGTGGAGTTTGGAGTGTGACTGTTTGAGGTTGTGGACAGGTGTCTTTTATACTGATAACAAGTTCAAACAGGTGCCATTAATACAGGTAACGAGTGGAGGACAGAGGAGCCTCTTAAAGAAGAAGTTACAGGTCTGTTAGAGCCAGAAGTCTTGCTTGTTTGTAGGTGACCAAATACTTATTTTCCACCATCATTTGCAAATAAATTCATTAAAAATCCTACAATGTGATTTTCTGGATTTTTTTTCTCTCATTTTGTCTGTCATAGTTGAAGTGTACCTATGATGAAAATTACAGGCCTCTCTCATCTTTTTAAGTGGGAAAACTTGCACAATTGGTGGGTGACTAAATACTTTTTTGCCCCACTGTATATGTAACCGAGTTAAGAACGTACCGCTCACTCCACAGCTTGCTTGAAAAATCACCAATGGAGCCATCCAAGAGTTACAATTGAATTCGGAAGTTTACATACACTTAGGTTGGAGTCATTAAAACTCGTTTTTCAACCACTCCACAAATTTCTTGTTAACAAACTATAGTTTTGGCAAGTAGGTTAGGACATCTACTTTGTGCATGACACAAGTAATTTTACCAACAATTGTTTACAGACAGATTATTTCACTTATAATTCACTGTATCACAATTGCAGTGGGTCAGAAGTTTACATACAATAAGTTGACTGTGCCTTTAAACAGCTTGTAAATTCCAGAAAATGATGTCATGGTTTTAGAAGCTTCTGATAGGCTAATTGAGATAATTTGAGTCAATTGGAGGTGTACCTGTGGATGTATTTCAAAGCCTACCTTCAAACTCAGTGCCTCTTTGCTTGACATCATGGGGATATCAAAAGCAATCAGCCAAGACATCAGAATTCTTTTGTAGACCTCCACAAGTCTGGTTCAATTTCCAAATTCCTGAAGGTACCACGTTCATCTGTACAAACAATAGTACGCAAGTATAAACACCATGGGACCACGCAGCCATCATACCGCTCAGGAAGGAGACGCGTTCTGTCTCCTAGAGATGAACGTACTTTGGTGCGAAAAGTGCAAATCAATCCCAGAACAACAGTAAAGGACCTTGTAAAGATGCTGGAGGAAACAGCTGCAAAAGTATCTATATCCACAGTAAAACGAGTCCTATATCGACATAACCTGAAAGGC
This sequence comes from Salvelinus alpinus, assembly GCF_045679555.1. Lineage (NCBI taxonomy): Eukaryota > Metazoa > Chordata > Actinopteri > Salmoniformes > Salmonidae > Salvelinus > Salvelinus alpinus. The sequence goes on from NC_092091.1 coordinate 20,805,606, forward strand.
CGCTCAGCAAAGAAGAAGCCACTGCTCCAAAACTGCCATAAAAAAGCCAGACTACGGTTTGCAACTCCACATGGGGACAAAGATTGTACTTTTTGGAGAAATGTCCTCTGGTCTGATGATACAAAAATAGAACTGTTTGGCCATAATGACCATCGTTATGTTTGGAGGAAAAAGGGGGAGACTTGCAAGCCGAACAACACCATCCCAATTGTGAAGCACGGGGGCATCATCATGTTGTGGGGGTGCTTTGCTGCAGGAGGGACTGGTGCACTTCACAAAATAAGGCCAGCATCCCGGAGTCGCCTGTTCACTGTTGACGTTGAGACTGGTGTTTTGCGGGTACTATTTAATGAAGCTGCCAGTTGAGGACTTGTGAGGTCTCTGTTTCTAGACACTCTAATGTACTTGTCCTCTTGCTCAGTTCTGCACCAGTGTGTCCCACTCCTCTTTCTATTCTGGTTAGAGCCAGTTTGTGCTGTTCTGTGAAGAGAGTAGTACATAGGGTTGTACGAGATCTTTAGTTTCTTGGCAATTTCTCGCATGGAATAGCCTTCATTTCTCAGAACAAGAATAGACTGATGAGTTTCAGAAGGAAGGTCTTTGTTTCTGGCCATTTTGAGCCTGTAATCGAACCCACAAATGCTGATGCTCCAGATACTCAACTAGTCTAAAGTCCAGTTTTATTGCTTCCTTAATCAGCACAACAGTTTCAGCTTTGCTAACATAATTGCAAAATGGTTTTCTAATGATCAATTAGACTTTTAAAATGATAAACTTGGATTAGCTAACACAACATGCCATTGGAACACTGGAGTGATGGTTGCTGATAATGGGCCTTTTGTATGCCTATGTAGATATTCCATAAAAAATCTGCAGTTTCCAGCTACAATAGTAATTTACAACATTAACAATGTCTACACTGTATTTCTGATCAATATTATGTTATTTTAATGGACTTTTTTTTGTGCTTTTTATTCAAAAACAAGGACATTTCTAAGTGACCCCAAACTTTTGAACAGTAGTGTACATGGACCCATTGTGTAATGATTAACAAACAGGGAGATGTATAAAGGTCATTCAACTGTCCGGTTACGCTTAAACATGACCTACTTTCCCAAATTAGGGTATTGATCCGTGCTACTTGTATAGAGAATATATCTCATCCCTATCCTTAAGACTGAGACAAATTAAAGGATTGTGCCTTGCTGGCAGACCCATGAACATACAGGCAAGAGAGTCCTTAACTTCTGGTGTGGTTATAAACATGCCAGCGGCTCTGTGGATAGGCTGAATAGTGTGTAGTGGTGTTGCATGTTGAGGGGGTTGGCCTGGAGTCCACCAGGAGCAAACTGAACTTGCTGACACCCATCCAGGTCCCTGAGCTGAGGCCAACATTTGGACGGGGGCGAGGCAGCTAAACCTGTCCAACTGGAACACTTATGGATTTCTAAGATCTTTCACAAAGTGAGTCAGATTGCTGCCCCTGATCGCCACACAGATCCAACTCCTACCCACACAGCCATGCCAATGCTTTTTCAGTCTCACCCAAGAGTGTGGCAGGCAGGAAAACAGTAAACAATCCTGTGGCATACAGTGAAGCTCAACAGAACCATAAAAAACACCTACAACCTATGGAATGTTATTTTGATAAGTGTACTTACTGATTGTGTTTTTCTGGCCTTTGCCGTCCCTGGATATTGAACAGAATTGAGATGTGTGGCTAGGGGTTATAATTGCAGAGTGTAAGTGGAGAAAGTCAAAGTTGCAGGTCCATTATGATATTCTGAGCGAGCATCTTGAAAAAAGATGACTGCTATGGTGTGTGGTCATCCACACCCCCTCCCGAAATGGCTGCAGTGCCATTTTTTCCCCATATATAACAAGGCAATTAGAAATGCCAGACGGGGTCATTTTTCTAACTTGATCACTTATAATTAGATAGTGCTCTTCTCGAACCATTGATGGCCTGATAAATCCTATCCCCGCAAACCTGTGAACTTTCCTCCACATCTATACTGTATGTGATGAGTTTGTGGCATATTTCAGAGATATGATAACAAACATTAGGCTGGTTATCAGTCAAGCTGGAGACTTATATCTCCCTCACTAACTTCAAGCATCGGCTGTCAGAGCAGTACACAGCCCATCTGTAAATAGCCCATCCAACCAACTACCTACCTCATCCCCATATTTGTTTTTGTTTTTTTATGCTCTTTTTCACACCAGTATTTCTACTTGCACATCCTCATCTGCACATCTATCACTCCGGTGTTAATTGCTAAATTGTAATTACTTCGCCACTATGGACTATTTATTTCCTTACCTCCTTACTTCATTTGCACACACTGTATACAGATTTTCTATTGTGTTATTGACTGTACGTTTGTTTATTCCTTGTGTAACTCGGTGTTGTTGTTTTTGTCGCACTGCTTTGCTTTATCTTGACCAGGTCACAGTTGTAAATGAGAACTTGTTCTCAACTGGCCTACCTGGTTAAATGAAGGTGAAATAAAAATAAATAAAAAAGCAAGACCTGTTAAGAAATTAGATGATATGTGCCCTAGCCTACCACACAAAGGCACTATGGATTTATTTTTTCTGGTTGACACAGACATGCTCAGGAAAGTGATATCACAACTTAAGACTTCTACCTGCCTTCTCGATCCTATCCCCACCATCTTCTTCAAAACAGATTTTAATTGCATATCTAAAGAAGTGCAAGCTATTGTTAATCACTCCCTGTTCACAGGCACTTTTCCCACTGCACTAACAACTGCTATGGTGAAAGAAGAAATGTAATCTAGATTCTTCAGCTCTTAGCAATTTACGGCCAATCTCCAACCTTCCATTCTTAAGCATTATTGGTGTTCAAACAGCTAAATTACTGCCAACTCTATTTAACTTTTTTTTTTGGCAATCTTGTTTTTGTGCCCACCACAGAACAGAGACAGCCTTAGTTAAAGTGGTAAATGATCTTAGAGAAAACACAGATGCCAAACAGCTCCCTGTCCTTGGATTTAAGTGATGCATTCTACACTGACCATGATGTCCTTCTGGACAGACTGGAGAGGTGGGTTGGCCTCTCTGAGAAAGTTCTAAATTGGTTTAGGACCTATTTAACTGGTCAATAGTTCTTTGTCACCCTTGGTGAACATAACTCAAAGACAATACATATCACATGTGGTGTACTATTCAGTTTATATATGTTACCCCATGGCAGTGTTATCAGAAACCACAGCATTGATTTTCACTGCTTTGCAGACAGTACACAACTTTACATTTCTGTCTCACCAGAGGATTTTAGAAGCACGGATAAATGATTAGACTGTATTAGTGATTTAAATACTTGGATGGCTCACAATTTCCGCCAGCTAAATCAAGACAAGCCCGAGGTACTTATTGTCGGAGCCAAAGCACACAGAGAGAATCTGTCCGCACAATTTAATTAATGAGCAATAAAGATTAAACACCAGGTAAAAAAACCTTGGTGTCATTTTAGATTCTGAACTCAATTTCGAATCACACATTAGGAATGTGTCCAAAATAGCTTTTTACCACCTGAGGAACATTGGCAAGGTATGGCCGTTTCTATCTCAGGCTGATACAGAGAGACTCATCCATGATTTTATTACAAGCAGGTTTGACTACTGTAATGCTCTCTGTCTGGTCTACCCAAGAAAGCCATTGGTCAACTGCAAAACATACAGAATGCTTCAGCTCGGGTACTGACCAAGCCTAGACATTACACCGTTTTTAAGGTCTCTGCACTGGCTGCCTGTGAGTTTTAGAATACATTTTAAGATTATTCTATTGGTTTTAAATCAATCCACAATTGTCCACCCCAATACATGTCAGGCATGCTTTTAAGTTATGTACCCAGTAGGTTCCTCAGGTCCTCTGGCACTGGCCTTTTAACTATCCCAAAGCTTAGGACCAAGAGGCATGGAGAGGCAGCCTTTGGTTACTATGCCCTCAGCCTCTTGTACAGCCTGCCAGAGAACCTGAGGGGGGCCAAAACTGTACACATATTTAAAAGAGATCTTAAAACACCTATTTAGCTTTGCTTTTCCTTAGGGTGCTTTTTAGTCATTCAGTTTTAGTTATTATTTTGTTTTTTATCCTCTTATGTTTGCTGTGTAGTAAATATATTATTTATTTTATTTTCAGTGATTTGTATTAGTTTTTTCCTGTGAAGCACATTGCGTTGCATTCCATGTCTGAAATTTGCTGTATAAATAAAGCTTGATTTAATAATGTAACCTCTCACAGCCTTCTCCAGGTTGAAAAAGTAATGGAGACACAATCTGCAGTTTATAAATGAAGTACTGCTGCCCCCTAGAGGATTCTGATGAGAGACTTCCTAGATGTGTTTGAATGCCCATACTAACATACTGTATACTACATAGTTAATGACTATATACTACATACTATTAGTTAATTATAGTATACTGTAAACGAGTTGAGCGTACTAGAGCTTCGCCTGTCTACCAGATGTTGATGCTGTTGCTATGCAACCTCTTGCTAGCTTGATAGCATAACAAATGACTAGCTAAACATTTTACGTTTTCGGGTGTGTTTGTAAATTCAATCTGGAATGACAGAGTGCGCTCTGCGCGTTTGTAAATTCTACTCTTGTCAGATTGTGTGTTAGTAAATTCAGCGCACACATTGGACGCTCTGGCCGAGGAATAGCCTGTAAATTTGATCCAAGCGTTCAATGGCAGTCAAGCGTCTAAGCTAACGTTGGCTAGCTACTTCCAGACACAAATGAGAGAACACCTCACTGACCATTGTACTCTCCCTAGCAGAGCTGGTTAGGCGGTTTCCTGTTATCCAGAGCATTGGTGACTGTAACTGTGCTGCTGGTAACAATTTAATTACGCTGTTTTTAGGACGTTTACTGACACTGGCCATTTTCAACTTTGTATTGAGTGTTCGTAAATTAATCAGTTATTCTGCGCAAGAGTGCTCTGAAATCGGAGTAAATAGCCAGAATTAACAATGTCCAATGAAACGCACGACTATACCGCTAAATTAAGAATGATGTGAATAATCATGTCAATAAACGTTGTGTAGTTAGTTAGATAGCATATAGTTTAACATACTGCCTAGCCAGTTCGTTGTATTAGGTGCCAACTAACGTTAGGTAACTAAATTAGCTAACATACCGGTACATACTGCTGCTGTAAGGGAAGCGTAGCTTACAAATTGTCAGCCAACGTAACGTATTTTAAAAGTCATTACTTTATTACATTGCTCAACATTTTCTTAACATTTGTCATAATTAGTTAAAGAAATGAATTTGTATCCATTCTCGTCGGATTTCGGCTGCATATTTTCCGGCAATCTGAAAAACTGTGAAGCCACGCCCATTTTCTGAAGTTGGATTATGGGCCCTAAATATGGAACGCCGTTTGGGTCTTTGCATGTCAAAAAAGATACACGCGTTAAATAACAGCATTTGACGGGTCAAATTAGCTTTTTATTCGCCACGTCAAATAACACAATTCCGTTAAAGAATGTTGTGTGTGCTGAATTTGCATGTAAATTGTACAATACTGCTTTGGTAATAAGGCATTATTTGTTCAACCGAATGGGAAAACGATGGTGTGAGCATTTGGAATTAGATCAGGATCAAAAATATTTGCAAATATCTTTGATACCGATGTTTTTAAAACTTCTGGGGTATCTAGCTAGCTTTAGCTTGGTACTGTAAGAAATGCTGTCTTCATTGACCTTAACACATAGCTATAATACTGTTATAATGCCTTCCTTATTAAAGCAGACTTTGTTGCAAATATCTTGCTACACCCCACATTTAAACACCATCTGCCCGTAACAGATACAAACCTCACTCCCCCACGCAGGGGAGGATGGCTGACTCAGACCTTTTATTACCACTGATAAGGGAGGCATGCCATTATGCAGCACGCACACGCACACGCACACACACACACACACACACACACACACACACCCTTGCTTTAGGCTGGGTTTCCAGGAACAAAGAACAGTGCCAGGAACCAATGAGGCATGGACACCAGTGTGGAGGGAATGGGCCTCCACTTACAGCGACCAGTCAGGAGCACGAACTACAAGAATCTACCTACGTCATTTACTGTATAACTAGAACTGCACAATATGTTTCGGGTCTCTTCTTCCGATAGTTCCCTAAGAACTAGACGAACGGGGCCGTGCAGCACGCTTTGCCAGATATTTTTACCTCTGAATAAACTGTCTTTATAATACCTTATCCACCTCGTCCAGCATCTCAACTTGGTCTCATTTCTCTAGTAACGAATCATCAACAGTACCAAGTTAGCACCAATGCAACCAGCCTGAAAAGTGACTTATTGCGGGACTTTTAAACAACTGTGAATTGAGCCACATTATTGTACCAGTGAACCTACTATGTGTATTGAACACTATTCCAGAGGAGAAACTATGCAATGTGGATGTTTTGGAGCCTGATAACTCTGAGGACTTTGGGGAAAAAAGCACTTGTGTACTGAGTAGACTGATACCCCATTTCATTGATCCCCAAGCATTGATCCACCTCCTGGGGAGGTGATTTCCCACAGTCAAAGTCCCGCAATAAGAGCTAAGACGCTAATATTTGCAAATCTTCACAGTTGTGTTCTGTAGGTGTCACCGAGTACTTATACACAATTTCATTGCTCCACATTCCAACACTCCAACCTTGTTTAACATGACCTAGTCTAAATATGGCACCACTTTCTAATACTGACTTTTATTTTCAAGGCGAAACGCAAATTCCATTATTGTGGCTAATCTTTATTGTAGCTAGCTTTAGAACACATAACCCTGTCCGGTCAAGCAATACTAGCCAGATGACGCTAACTGGCTGCTTATAACGTTATAACGTGAGCAATAGCTGGCTAGCTAGTTATTTCAATAGGAGAACAATAAGTGGGTACCTTAAGTATTCCCCCAATGCAATTCTATAGTCGTAACACATTCACAGTTTTGATTTCAACTGATTTTTGTCAAATTAATAAATTGTCTTTTGTTGAATTTATATAAGAACATTCCAACCTCGTTTAGCATGATCTATTCCATTATGGCATGATTCCACTATTTGTATTAATTTGCATCACTTTCATTGCGACACTTTTATTCTGAAGGCGAATCGCAAATTCCACTATTGTGGCTAATCCTTATTGTGGCTAGCTTCACATAGGTGGGTCCGACCACCATTAATCAAATAGGAACGGTCTTAAAAATTAGGGGCATTTTAAATGACACCTAGATAGAAAGTTAGCTAGCTAACTATAGCTACTGAAACAGATAGTCGTTTTGTTATGTTTTTGAGGAAGAACATTGTTTGTATCCACCAGATAGCTAGAATTGTTTATGACCAGCACTGTCCATAGCTTGGGGGAAGTGTGTCTGCGTTCGTGCGGCAGCGGCAGGTGCGGGAGACAACTTTACCAGCATCATAGCATAAGTATCGGTGAATCGTTGTGACCGTGTAATCAATGCGTATTAACTACGTAAAAACAATTATGAACGTGTTCAATTATTATGTGACGTGCAGTCTTATCCAGGTCCTGATTGGTCAACAAGCTTATTTGACGTATCTTTGTTTGACACGCAAAGAACCAAACGGCGTTCCATACCTAAAAGCATGAAAATAGTGTATATATATATATGGAGCATGAATATTCCGTATTTTGGCGAATTTAGTAAGACATCCGGGAACTTTTGACATACTAACTATAGCCATACTACTAGATTCACGTCATAAATAATACGGTTAGTGAGAGTATTCGAACACAGCTCCTGTTTCACTGTTAACTACTGTACTGCTGTCATCTCTACATGCCATGATGTTGCTTTTTTACAATGATAAGTAAACACATATTGATCAAGGACAGGTGTGACAATATACAATGGAGAGAAAACATACATTCCACATACGAGTTTATCAAGAAAACATGTTCCAATGATTCATGTCCACAGGGCTAAATATAGATTTCCTGCCCAATTATGAGGAAATCATTTTTAGAAATGGGGCAGGAAACACAGTACATTCAACAGTAAAACAAATGACACTGGGCAATTCAAGTACCAGAAATGAGGTGTAATTTAGAGCTATATGGGAACAGCAATAGAAAGTGACATGTTTTGTGTATTCAGTAAAATATCAGGCCAGGACTGATAAGGGGGTGAAATCATGTTGTTTGGCCTCTGTATTTGACATTTGTAATTCTTTACAAAATGTCCCCAAATCTCAATTCCGCATAATTAATGTGGTTTGTGTGTTTGAAATTCCATGCAACAACTGGCTCAGAATATGACCCCAAATAAATATTTTAAATAATTTTATTGAAATAAAGATCAATTTCAGTCCCAGACCCTTATGGTTTAAAAAAGCAGGCTTTGGGTTTAAGCGACAACATCCCCACATCTTCTCCAAAGCCATCTCTTTGCCAAAACAGCAGCATTTGTAATCATATGAAAACTTATACTTAAACTTAACAGGTCACTTGGCACATCCAATTCATACCATGGTGTACTGTTCTGGCAGTTCATACTTAAACACAACTAGTTCCATATCCAAGCAAATGTATTTACCATCTTTATTGATGAAAAGAATGGAGTCAAAATGGATTGACCGCAAGTGAAATGTATACAGTAATCATATTAGAATGTCTCTATAAAACAACTCGAGTATGAGACCAGCGAAAAGTTGCTTCTTATTTATAGAGCTCAACATTACTGGGTGATGACAAGAATGGATTCTGGTCACAAAACATTCACAAGACCCCAATGTTCTCTTCCCAGAGGCAATCTGTCAGACCCAGTAATCAGCATTGTGACCAATTAATCTTTCAGCATCAGCCATGTTGCGTAGTGTTTGGATTTCATGTGTGATGATACAGTAAACTTACATGGAAACATCTAAGCAAAGGCATGTAGATCCCATTTGAAGTGAATAAGAGCCCCACTCACATCTTAACCAAAGGCTTGATGACATGTTATAGGGCAATACTGGTTTAAAATGACATGTTCAAAATAAACCAACAATTACTCTGAAATGGATTATGCCATTTGGTCAATTCCTGGGAGAGCATCTTGTTTTGGTATTAATGCTTGTCAGAACATTGTCAAATAGTTTCCATATTGAAGTTTAAAATCAGGGCTTTGCATGTCCTTGGGAAGCGGTTTCAAGTAAAGATACTAATACTGGTCATTGTAAGACATTCGGAAAGCATGCACTGATGGACAAAGTGAAAATATACATTTTGACAAAACCCAGGTAAGAGTAACTAATATTTGCAACAAAAAAAAGTGGACTTTCCATATTCACATAAAATGGTCAATATCAGAAATGCATTAGTTGACTAGACCAAACTTGACAAGGGATTGAGAGCTTAGTGAAGAACAGTTTCCAAAACATTACAGCTTTTCTGATCATTTCAGGGGCTTTCGGGACACATTGAAGAGCTGTAATACTGTAGCCTGGCAGATACACAAGGATAATTGAGTCATCCACTCCACTTGGAAGATGTGAGGCTGGTCCTGGGTTAACAGTCACCTTGACAATCATATTGATGAACAAACACGGGGTTGGGGGAAAAAAAGAAAAACATTGTTTAAGAGCAAATTGTTTGTATTGATTGAAGGGAAATTATAACCAATATATTCCACTACATTGAACAGAGAAAATTTACAATAGTAAATGCTGCTGCATGGGGTATACTAATATCTTCCAATTTATGATTAAAGACTACATTATGTTGAAGAAGCTGATTTTTCCATCTTCCCTGTTTCCATTAGGTGATACAATTTTGCCTGAGTGGGGTTTGCAAATTTCTGACAGTGAACTGGCTTTACAATTGCGTAGGGAAGCTGAAAACAACCTTGCCCCACAGCAGATCGGCATAGCCAAGTACCATCACTAACTATAATTACAGTTTACCATGACCAATTCTGAAAAATACTTTACCAGCTGGTGTTACCCCTTTATATTCATTAAGCTCCTATCATCCGAGGATGCACCTGCTCTTCCATTAAGTCCTTCTGGTTAAGACATATGAACAAGATGTAAGAAAAGCCAAACAGAGGCACCTGTGCCTGACTGGAGTTTTTATATCATTGTCTTTATTAATTGATGGGGATAGTTGTATCTCTTTAAAAGGAAACAAATTATGAACAGCAACAGATGGACAATTTGATGGCAGCTTTTGCATAAAATACTGGCTGACATTCAAGATGAAGACAAAAACAATACACTGCCTTGTAGTACTGATTGAGGAGTGTAAAATTATAACAGATCTTGTTATCCCTATGTAAGTCCAAAAAGAAAAAAATAAATTAAAAAAGAAAACATAGTAAAATAGTTAATCAGAAAACATGATATCGCAATCCATATTTTTTTCTCTTAAACTATTTGCATTTGGCTTAAGATCTGCTGACTCCCTTTCAGTGTCACCATCACCCCCCCAGTCTACAAACCAGGAAAGGCTGTTTGGAGATGTCCAAAGAATGTGGATTTTCCATTTCTACTCTTTGAGAAATCTGTGTGCACTAAGGTGGGCTGAGAGTATGAGAAACACCACCACAAAGCTTTTCCGGATGCAATGTAGCTACACAGCGATCTGGCCAAACATGCCACAGTCTTAAAAAAAGAAAAAATATAATGTGGTCTGCTTTGTCCTCACTAGTGCTTTTGGCCCCAATGAGGGGAATACTCCCTTCATGGCATCTTTAGTAAGTACTTTTAGAGTAAGCAGAATCCAGTTTCTTTCTGTCTGGTTTCCAGAGAGAAAAGAGTAAATGTCAAACTAGTGCCAGTTATGAAGTTGCTGATGATCATATTCTGCTATAAGTTTCTTTATATGTGCCAGTTTGTTGTGTAGATATTCACAGCGATTCTTCTCTTGGCTATAGTTTCGATTCGTCTGTGAAGGATAGAAAAACAATCAGTATTTGTGGAGAAATTCCTTTAGCAGCTTTACGAAAAAAAAGAAAAACCAGATGCAAAGCTTACCTTTTTTATTTTACGATACTCTTGGAGTATCTGATTGTGGATTGTCTGTAAAAGAAAATACAAAATGACGATTTATAAAATGGATCAATCGGTGATTGTCAGAACATTTCATTCCAATTTTAATCCTGAAGTTGAACATGAAAACAAAAATAACTCCGGACGGCACCATAGTGCAGCTGAAGTGCTTAGGCAGAACAGTAGTCACAATGCTCCAGGGGGTGTACCTTGTACTGGTCTGTGCCTTGTTGGAGCTGCTTGAGCTCAGTGTCGAGCACAGTGAACTGCCGAGTGATGCCCTCTATCCGAGAGTGGAGGCCACGGTACTCACTGTACTCAGTATTAAAGTCATTCTTGTAGGTCTGACGCTGCTCGGAAGAGCCAATCACGGTATACTTCCTGTTCAGAGGGTGGGGGGGGGGGAGAAATGCAGAACTAAGAAAGAGGAGTGATTCAATGAAATACCTCAATTGCGCACTTTCCATGTCGTCAGGATCTGTTGCTGAAAACAGTCATTTCATTATACATGTATTTTGGTTTTGTAAGAAGAAGGAAGTGCTTACGATAAATAGTCTGCCATCTCAGTCGATGACGAAGGAACACTGGTGTTGTTGCACATTCCATTGAGATCTGAAAGGAAGCACAAGGTGACTTTGTAAGATAACCTTTCTCCATTGAAGCCGATACATGAAGACTCACTATTTATTATCACTTACATCAGTCAGGGCTTCCATTCACAAGAAAGCAGACTGCAGTAATCTAGGTATAGTGTTCATACATACATTTTATCAATTCATTTCAAATTGGGACAAAATCAGATATTTGAAATATAAGGATGAGCATGTGTTGTCTTTCCATTGTGCAAAATGTCTGAATTACCCGATTTAAAACTCATGAGCTGTAATCATGCTTAGCAGTAGAGGTCCCCAATTTTGCCAATCAGTCACCTGATTTAACTGAGTACCAATGTGATTACTACAAACAATGACTATAGATCTCTATACTATGACAACTCACCTGTGCTCCTGTGTGGAATACTGCTGCTCTTCAGGTTGTCAGGGCTGGAGGTGATGTCACAGGCCTTTCTTGGTTCAGGAACACGCTCTTCCACTCCCTTCCTCTCCCTCTCCTTGGACTTTTCCTTGTCTTTGTGTTTTTTGGACTTCTTCTTGGACTTGCCGTGCAGGGAAGGCGAGGAGCTCTTGCCTCGGGGCCTGTCGCGGCCCATGTGTCTGGGGGACGAGTGGCCCAGGCTTGGAACGGACAGTGCTGCAGGCCCAGAGAAGACGGGTGGCTGGCTCAGTCTCTCGGCCATGGCTGCCTCCTGGCTCTCACAGTCCCGGCCATTGTGGCTGGAGTCGTTGCTGACATCAGAGAGTGGGTCGAAGGGTCGGGGGATGTCCAGCAGGGGGAGCTGGGAGCTGGATGTCACACCGTCTCCTACTGCCGCGACCATGACCCCGCTCACCTCCTTCCCATTAGAGGAACTCAGCTTGCCATTTACTGGTCCCGCTGCCTTGTTGGCGAGGTGTGATATCCTGGGCTTTTTGTTGGCCAGTGGATCAATGAAATCCGCAGCCGGCCGTTTCTGGCAGAAACAGAGTTTGATGCACAAAATGAAACAGGGAATGTGGACTCATTTCACCTCTAAGGATTCTGAGAAAGTATGAACTGTAGTTTCTATTGATGACACATCAAGATAAAGAATATATACAAAAATGAAGTTAATGTGCTGTGCTGGTGAGAAGCAGAGGAGAAGGTCAGAGTAGTCAGAGTGAAAGGGAACTCGGCTACACTGAGTGTATGATGACCGTGCCCTTTCCACACAATGCATGGTATTGTATTACTACCCGACTTAATTTGAACCGGCCTACACTAACAACTTTAGAAGTGGCTGACCTAATCACAGTGGAGCAGGAAGTCCTTGGTTCTGAAATAACACTAGGCCCAGTTTGAAGCCCTGTGGACCGGCACGGCTCCTTAACCTGTTTAGTTTGGCAGAACTCCTCGAACGTCTCTCACCAAACCAGACAACTGCTCCGCTGTGGGTTTCTGTTTACAGCTAGTGTTCCAAAACTCCCTCTTTTCAACACCATTGCACGTTTGTGTGTGTACGAAGGAGGGGGAGACTGGAGTGTGTATTTGCTAATGCGTAAGGGAGGGAATGGAAGGGAAAGGACATGAGGTGTCCGAGGTGAAAACCCAGAGGGGAAGGAGCTAATAATAAAATCTATAGTAACTCCACAGAGAACAATGAGACAGATATTTCACTGGATGTATAAATGCTCCTTGCTTGTTCTGCCCACTATGACTAATTTGCTCCCATTGGAAACGACAAGCTGTGGTCTCTTGGTTTAGTTATACAATTTTTTGGTAACTCCTCCTGAGAGGACGTTCTGTGAGGACGGTGGGGAGGAGGTGGAAAAGAATAAAAGGGTGGAGGAGCATGGCGCATGTAGCTCAGTTGGTAGAGCGCAATGCCAGGGTTGTGGGTTCGATTCCCACGGTGGACCAGTATGGGGGGGAAAGTATGAAAATGTACGCACTCACTACTGTAAGTCGCTCTGGATAAGAGCTTCTGCTAAATGACTAAAATGTAAATGTAAGAGAAGGAAATGGAGGAAGAGGAGGCTTACCTGCAACGGGGAGCTGCTGGACAGCTCTTTGGGAGGGCTCACTGGGAGTGGGACCTCAACTGGAGGTGGCGGAGCCACTGTGGTGGTGGTCGTGTTCTGAGTCTGACTTTGGGCCTGACTCATTTTCCTAAAACAAAGCAAGTCACAGAAACAGAGTCACCACACAGTGAGACATAAATAATACATTGCAGAAAGCCCAAAATTCAGACTTTCATTATTTGGGGAAAAACTTCCAGAGTTCGGGTTAAATCTATTGTGATACCCCCTGTCCGGGGGTATCATCGGATGGGGCCACAGTGTCTCCTGACCCCTCCTGTCTCAGCCTCCAGTATTTATGCTGCAGTAGTTTATGTGTCGGGGGGCTAGGGTCAGTTGGTTATACCTGGAGTACTTCTCCTATCTTATCCAGTGTCCTGTGTGAATTTAAGTATGCTCTCTCTAATTCTCTCGTTCTCTCTTTCTTTCTCTCTCGGAGAACCTGAGCCCTAGGACCATACGTCACGGCAAACCGGGCATGATGACTCCTTGCTGTCCCCAGTCCACCTGGCCTTGCTGCTGTTCCAGTTTCAACTGTTCTGCCTGCTGTTATGGAACCCCTACCTGTTCAACTCTTAATGATCGGCTATGAAAAGCCAACTGACTTTTATTCCTGATTATTATTTGACCATGCTTGTCATTTATGAACATTTTGAAAATCTTGGCTCTCTAATTCTCTCCTTCTCTCTTTCTTTCTCTCTCTCGGAGGACCGGAGCCCTAGGACCATACGTCAGGACTACCGGGCATGATGACTCCTTGCTGTCCCCAGTCCGCCTGGCCCTGCTGCTATTCCAGTTTCAACTGTTCTGCCTGCGGTTATGGAACCCCTACCTGTCCCAGACCTGCTGTTTTCAATTCTTAATGATCGGCTATGAAAAGCCAACTGACATTTATTCCTGATTATTATTTGACCATGCTTGTCATTTATGAACATTTTGAAAATCTTGGCTCTCTCTAATTCTCTCCTTCTCTCTCTCTTTCTCTCTCTCGGAGGACCTGAGCCCTGGGACCGTGCGTCGGGGCTGCCGGGCGTGATGGCTCCTTGCTGTCCCCAGTCCACCTGGCCTTGCTGCTATTCCAGTTTCAGCTGTTCTGCCTGCGGTTATGGAACCGCCACCTGTCCCGGACCTGCTATTTTCAACTCTTGATGATCGGCTATGAAAAGCCAACTGAAAATTATTCATGATTATTATTTGACCATGCTTGTCACTTATGAACATTTTGAACATCTTGGCATAGTTCTGTTATAATCTCCACCCAGCACAGCCAGAAGAGGACTGGCCACCCCTCATAGCCTGGTTCCTCTCTAGGTTTCTTCCTAGGTTTTGGCCTTTCTAGGGAGTTTTTCCTAGCCACCGTGCTTCTACATCTGCATTGCTTGCTGTTTGGGGTTTTAGGCTGGGTGTCTGTACAGCACTTCGAGATATTAGCTGATGTACGAAGGGCTATATAAAATAAACTTGATTTGATTTATTGCTGAAGTAGGTCGAGGCACATTGGGGCCATACTTGCGAACATTAGAAAAGTGTAAACTTTCTCAGTCTCAAAATGCGCATCAGACAACTAAAATCAATCAACGTAGTTGCACTTGATCAAATGCTACATACTTTATATCCACCAACCAATGGCATTTCTTAAAATAGGTCAAATTGGCCACCAGCAGGATATTTTAAACCTCCAGATTGAAGTGTTGAATGCCAGTATAGCATGATGCATTCTTGACTAGGCTACTAACGTTAGACAAAATTCAAAAGGCAAGTCTTCGCATATAGGCCTATGACAAAAATCAAGTTTTTGCTAATCCGTTTCACACACACACATCCATGTGCTTTTGTGGGGAAAAGATCAAGGTCTATACAACATTTACGTTTACTGCACAGTAAAAAAAAAGTCAAAGAGCCATGGCCTTCTCAATTGGCTGTCATGTACCATCGCATCCTGGTGGTACACACTGCCAAAGAGTTTGACTCAAAAATGACAGTGCACATTAAAAGGAAAAATCCGACAACACTGAAAAAGAAAAAGTGGTTAAAAAACAATATGTTTGGTGAACAAATGTTTCATTTTGGCGTTATAATAAGGTTGGTAGCAACATGGAAAATCTTTGTGGAAACCTGTTGCAGCTCAAGTCGACAAAAAAAAAAATCCACAATGCAATCCTCTGTGCTGACTGACTAGCTAGGTAGCCAGCCAGCAAATGTAGCTACACACAATAATCTCAAAGACAATATCAGCATGCAAAGTAGCTAGTTCGCTGTAAAATCACCTAAACAAACTGCACTATCAATTTAGAAGTCTAGCCCATTTTTCCCCACAGCAAGAAAGGAGTTGCCATATTAATACAATAAACCCTTTTTCATTATCAAGCCAATTAAGAATATTGTAGAAACTTGTAACGACGTAAGAAATGCAGTAATTATATTGTGAAACAAACTAATTTTGCGAGCTATGACATGAAGTAATTTGAATATGTTGCAAGAGAATAATTTGACCTTATTAAACTCGCCAGATCATTTCCCGTCAATTTAACTCGATTGACGGTTATGATTAAGCAATAAGACACAAGTGGGTATGGCAGCCAAGTGGTTAGAGTGTTGGGCCAGTAACCAAAAGGTTGCTGGATCGAATCCCTGAGCTGACAAAGTAAAAATCTGTCGTTCTGCCCCTGAACAAGGCAGGTAAAGCTACTGTTCCCCGGTAGGCTGTCATTGTAAATAAGAATTTGTTCTCAACTGACTTGCCTAAATAAATAAAGGTTAAATAAAAATATGGCCAATATACCACGGCTATGGGCTGTTCTTAAGCATGACGCATCACGGAGTGCATGGATACAGTTGTTATCCGTGGTATATTGGCCATCTACCCCAAATCCCCAGGGTGCCTTATTGCTATTATAAACTGGTTGCCAATGTAATTGGAACAGTAAAAAGTATATTTGTCATACCCGTGGTATATGGTCTAAAATCAAATCAAAGTTTATTTGTCACGTGCGCCGAATACAACAGGTGTAGACCTTACAGTGAAATGCTTACTTACAGGCTCTAACCAACAGTGCAAAAAAGGTATTAGATGAACAATAAGTAGGTAAAGAAATAGAACAGTAAAAAGATTGGCTATATACAGTAGCAAGGCTATAAAAGTAGGGAGGCTACATACAGACCCCGGTTAGTCAGGCTGATTGAGGTAGTATGTACATGTAGATTTGGTTAAAGTGACTATGCATATATGATGAACAGAGAGTAGCAGTAGCGTAAAAGAGGGGTTGGCAGGTGGGACACAATGCAGATAGCCCGGTTATCCAATGTGCGGGAGCACTGGTTGGTCGGCCCAATTGAGATAGTATGTACATGAATGTATAGTTAAAGTGACTATGCATATATGAACAGCTTTCAGCCCAATAAGCATTCAGGGCTCAAACCAGGTTTATAATTGTAAATAAATCTCCTTTGCGGATATGCATAACTATAGATAAATCCGACAGGAGAGTTTGAGTGATGAAAGTTGGACAGAGGATCTTTATCTCTGAGCAAGAAATACTTGGACTAAATTAATGCTAGGCTATTTTCTGGCAAATGTGCTGTTATTTGCCAGATGCTAAGAATACAAACCATTATAAAATAGCCCATTTGCAAGATTGACTTGTCATTTCAATGGGCATAGGCTACAGACTGATTGTAATTCAACTTTGCCATTGTTTGCTTAGATAAAGGCAGGTAGCCTTATAGGCCTACATCTAAATTCAGATAGTCTACAGTTGCTTAGACAATATGTAGTCAAGATGTAAACTCAATGATTAAGCAGCTTGCATAGTTCAAATTAAGATTTATTCAACATGAATAGCGAGGAGATTGAGGTAAGAAATGCTTGTGTTTCCCAAACCATGCTGGAATAGGCTACTGAGGATGGGGTCATATCTTTAATTCACTGAATTAAATATTACTGTATATGAAGTGAATATGCTTGTGAACAGTTTAATTTTTTAAATATATTTTTTAACTTGTAGCCCAATCTGACCGCTGTTACCGTCAATCTAACAACTATGTTCTAACAACTGATCGGCAATTGTGATAGAGCTTCGATAGCTTCCAATTTAATTAACTAAACATGTCCCTTAATAATGGCATAATAACATTGAAGTTGTGCTATTTATTAAATTGGTTTGCCAGCTACAGGTAGGCTACACAAGTGGCACAAATTGATTTGCAATGACTTCAGAGATTGTCATTTCAACATATTTATTGTATCAAATGGTTACCCACAATGGCATATAAATTAATAGGCTACTTGATGGCCAGAGGCAAATGTATCATTCTCCACATTTAATGTCAGTTTCATTGAGGACTTCTGCCCATAAAAAGAACCACGCGAGGGAGTTCCATAACTTCCATTTCAAATGTTCACTTCGGCAGCCCCCGAGACCCAAGAATTGAGAATGTGTAAAACCCTTCGCTTTATATGGTTTTCCATGAGAAAAGTCGACATTGGAATGAACAGAATTTTGCAAATATATCCAATGCGCTCTAGAGCGCCTAAGGTCATTTTTCCTGTGCTTTGTTGCCTGATTTCTTTATGTGCATCAGTTCTAGCGCGTTAATGTTTTATGGAAAAAAGGTTGGAAATAGGTGTCTCCATAATGACAACGTGAACGCGACTGGTCGACAATCTGCTGGGTGGGGCGTTATTACTTTCCTTCATTCATTGGATCCATATCTCCTTTCTATAATATATCTAGGATTTGGCACCATGCGATGCACCCCCCTGGACTAAAGGGGCAGACAAATAGGAAAAATTTGCAAGACCCTCTGTTAAATTACACATTTCCTGAGGTAGGAATATCTCACATATGATCAATGGTTCATTCGAGAGTTATGACATCAGATAGTATTGAAATCTGACATGTATGATAGACGTTTTCGCGATTTTAAAGTCGTATTCTTATTAACTTCCAATGTAGCGAAAGAGACTACGCAGTGCTACATCATGCCGGACGGCTTTCTGCCTGCTTGAATGCCAATAACTCACAGATACACATGAAAACATTAAATGACCCAGGTAAATCAACAGATCAGAGATGCACAAAAACAATATAACATTCAACAAACATGTTTGTTAAGGAAAACACTGTTCACTGCTGTCCTCGATTCAAAATAGCTCATGGTATTATAATTAGACATATAAAATATTGTACATGTAAAGTGTAGCCTACATGTCTATGTAATATAGCAGCGATTATTATTTAGGTAGCAGTGCCAGTAGCCTGTATGTCAACAAGAGAATTCTATTTAAATGTATTCGTAACAGTCATTTACAAGATTTTGGCTCCACTTCTCAACACAGCAACACAATAAATGTAATTCTACATCTCAAAAGGGGGGGAAAATGTGAGATTCAAACCCTTTCCATAATCTGCGACAACTACGTGGAGCTAGGCACTACACAGAGCTATTTGACCAGTCAGTCAAGCATGTGATCTAGTTCTTTTTTTTTTTTAATCAGAAGGTGCCGTTCGCTTTCAGGAACAAGTGTTGGATTATGTCCAACTACATCGAGTTTAATTGGATGATATGGAATTTTAATCATATATAAAATCACAGCCAGCTATGCAGGTTAGCACAGAGCTAAATCAGCCAGGTTATCGGTGGGGAACAGATAACATATAGTGTGTGCTCACGAGCAACTACTTTGACGGTTTTAAATGCGCATTGAGATGGAGAAAAAGTATAAACAAACCTTTTCTAATTTCACAAGTAGAGCCCCATTGAGTTGACAAGTCTGCAATCAAACTAGTACTAGGTGGTTGTATTAATTCATAGCGCCAAGGTTAACTCTATTCCCTGTTCCAATGGACCTGTGACATATTGGCACATGACAGCATTATGGTGGCCTTGCTCTACATTCTGTTATTTTCCTCAACTCAATTCAGTCTGACAGATACAAATAAAACTGACCTGGTTTAACACAAGTCAGACATCATAACCAGATCATTGACAAAGCCCTGGGTGAGATGCTAAGTTACAGTTGCATAAAAAAATAGAAAGGGTGTGTAATGTGTACATAAACAGGTTATTTGTGTATGTTGGTAGTGTGGACAGTAGGGGGCAGTGGGATACACTGGGGAAATCTCCAAACCACACCCTGACAGAGAGCGAGTGGTAGGGAGGAGAAAGAGGGAGAGAGAAAAAGCGAGAGTGCGCTAGAGGGGTGGGGAGAGCAGACTAGGGGAAAGGCTGGCTGCTGTGCTCTGGTCAAGTCCCAACTGAAGACAAGCAAGCCCAGGCCTGGACCTTGGACCAGTGCCACCTCACACATGGATCAGCATGTGCTGGAACAGTGTTGCATCACAGGCCTTCCGATCATTTTGCTGCACCACTCTTGCGTGACTACGGCTGGTGTTCAAACTTTAGGGGAGGGAGGGTGGTCAGCTCATAAGCTAGCCAAGCTCAAAGTCCAGTCCCAAAAAATATATGATTGAAATATATTGCTTTGGGATGACTTCCACAGAAACATTTAATAATTGAGTGTGTGAAATATTCCCTGCTATATTGAGTCCAACAACTTTGGGTCAACTCCGTAAACCCAGCTAAGCGCTCTGCAATGCCTATTCTAAATTTAGCTGGGATGTACATTTTCTTACTGCCCCAGATGTTAAAAAACAGCTTTTTCCACTGGGTCCCACCAAAGAAAAAAAAGCCAGCTAGTTCTGTCAACAAAACAGGGCAGAGGGAATACTCAGAGCAGGGATCCACACAGAGAGAACAGTGCCTGGTTTCAGACTAGAATCTACTATTCCTGAGCATACTTGGAGCTCCTGGGATTCTATGGAAGTTTGTTTAAACCACACAAAGCAGAGGTGAAAAACTCCAGAAACCAATGTGGGGATGATCCCATTATTGCTGGTTTATGCCGCTGGCAGTTATTGACACGTGGAGCTACACAGAAAAGCATTGGTTTAATATGGCATGCGGTATAGTAATATAGCACCATCTAGCACATACCGAACAAGGATCCTCTTCAGAAGTTGCTGGTCTCCCTCAGTGTAGCCTGGCCAGTCCTTCTGAATGTCCTTAAACAAAGAGTCCTTCAATGTGAAGGTGTTGTCTCTCCCATTTAGGTTAGCCACCTAGAGACAAGCGACAGCAATCAGTGCATTACAATAATGCCATGATGCAGTATTCTGGAAGAACGCATTTCCTAAACCTATTCTCAAGAAATGCACCATTAATACCCTGCACCACTGGCAGTGACTGACTTGTTTGCAGTGGGCTTCAGGGCCGGCTCGGACTTACCTGTAACCACAGGCTAAGCCCCGGCTCTAAGTGTCTTGAAGGCTTGGGTCCTGTGACTAATTTATCAGTTGTGGGACAGAGCTCAGAAGGGCCCTCGGTCTGCCAAGGTGCAGCAAACCCAACCTGTTGTGAAAGGCACTCTACCTTATGAGCATGGGTGTTATGAGATGGGTGGCACCGGCCTGAAATATGATTGACCCAATGTGAATTGGGGGGGGGCACTAAGGGTGGCCAGAGCAAAAATACAGTGCGTTTGTTCTGGCAGTTTAGTGGGCTGGCTTTGGGACCAATGTTCCCTCGAATTCCAGCACCAAGCAAATTTCAGGTCTGCTGAGCACAAACTTGAATGTTTTGAAAAGTCAGTGCAACTTCCAGGGTGCGTTCGTTGTGAGCACAGAGGCTGTACCCCTCTTTAAATTAAAAATAGGGTTGTCCCGACTAAAAATTATCTTGGTCGACCAAGAGTCAATCGATTGGTCGAAATGTTCAAACGTGTATTTTTCCATATATAGACATCCTATGTGTTTTAATCAAATTAACTATATGCACTGAGCTTTTATGATGTTTTATGCGAACTGTTCGATTAAATAATTAAGACATAAAATTGACTAGATTTAGTCCGACCGCACTGACGAGCAACCATTGTCTCTCTTCCCTGCTGCAGCGACCACCACAGAACATCAGTGTGTATCGTGCTGTCCGTGTTGCTGAAGCTGCATCATAATTACAGCCATTTCTGACTGAAAAGTTGTTACCTAAACAAATTAGGGATTTCTGTAAAACAATCCCTATTCCTTCAACCCTTGCTCTCTTTACGTGATGTATGCAGATGACCAACAGGGCCTGACCTAGGCCTATAGCATATCACAATCACATAAATAAATCGATTATAACAAACTCCGAACACATAACAGCAAAATTAATGCATAGGACTTGAGAAAAAAAACTGAAACGGGGGAATGTTTACTGGTTGCTCAGGAGGTAAAGGGGAAGTCAGATGTGTGGAAAACAATTGACTTGTGGAAAATACTGATCAAGAAAAAGGAGCAAGTGCTGCATCCATATCAGGTGTGCCAAACAGGTGCTGTTAGATTACAATACAACTTTTCTGAGCGATTGTTAACAATGTAAAAAAAAAAAAAAAAAAAAATGAAGCGTACCTGAGAGGCTGTAGTAAAAAATTAAAAATAAAAAAAATCTAAAAAATGTAAAGCCTTTATTGCAGCAAAGACTAAAAACAGTCATTCATTTGAGAATGAAATTTCTGAAATGGAACGGTTTAGGCCTATTTAATATTCAATGGTCGCTTTGCTTTGTAATTTATAAAACAAATGCTTGATTGCATTTCAAATCATGAATGACTCGTATGCGGTGTTATGACGAACTAAAAATGAATGATTGATACAGTAGCCTATATAAGTATTGAAATATAGACCTAAGTAAGTTACGGTATTAAGACTTAACAGGATGCGCTCTTAGGCCTACAGCTTGATGGTGGTTATACAAGGCTGGGGGCTCCCAAGCGGCCTAAGGCACTGCATCTCAGTGCAATACCTGGTTCGAATCCAGGCTGCATCACATCCGGCCGTGATTGGGAGTCCCATAGGGCGGCGCACAATTGGCCAAGCGCCGTCCGGGTTTGGCCGAGGTAGGCAGTCAATTGTAAATAAGAATTTGTTCTAAACTGACTTGCCTAGTTAAAAAAAAAAAAATATATACAGTGGGGAGAACAAGTATTTGATACACTGCCGATTTTGCAGGTTTTCCTACTTACAAAGCATGTAGAGGTCTGTAATATTTATCATAGGTACACTTCAACTGTGAGACACGGAATCTAAAACAAAAATCCAGAAAATCACATTGTATGATTTTTAAGTAATTAATTTGCATTTTATTGCATGACATAAGTATTTGATACATCAGAAAAGCAGAACTTAATATTTGGTACAGAAACCTTTGTTTGCAATTACAGAGATCATACGTTTCCTGTAGTTCTTGACCAGGTTTGCACACACTGCAGCAGGGATTTTGGCCCACTCCTCCATACAGACCTTCTCCAGATCCTTCAGGTTTCGGGGCTGTCGCTGGGCAATACGGACTTTCAGCGCCCTCCAAAGATTTTCTATTGGGTTCAGGTCTGGAGACTGGCTAGGCCACTCCAGGACCTTGAGATGCTTCTTACGGAGCCACTCCTTAGTTTCCCTGGCTGTGTGTTTCGGGTCGTTGTCATGCTGGAAGACCCAGCCACGACCCATCTTCAATGCTCTTACTGAGGGAAGGAGGTCGTTGGCCAAGATCTCGCGATACATGGCCCCATCCATCCTCCCCTCAATACGGTGCAGTCGTCCTGTCCCCTTTGCAGAAAAGCATCCCCAAAGAATGATGTTTCCACCTCCATGCTTCATGGTTGGGATGGTGTTCTTGGGGTTGTATTCATCCTTCTTCTTCCTCCAAACACGTCGAGTGGAGTTTAGACCAAAAAGCTCAATTTTTGTCTCATCAGACCACATGACCTTCTCCCATTCTTCCTCTGGATCATCCAGATGGTCATTGGCAAACTTCAGACGGGCCTGGACATGCCCTGGCTTGAGCAGGGGGACCTTGCGTGCGCTGCAGTATTTTAATCCATGACGGCATAGTGTGTTACTAATGGTTTTCTTTGAGACTGTGGTCCCAGCTCTCTTCAGGTCATTGACCAGGTCCTGCCGTGTAGTTCTGGGCTGATCCCTCACCTTCCTCATGATCATTGATGCCCCACGAGGTGAGATCTTGCATGGAGCCCCAGACCGAGGATGATTGACCGTCATCTTGAACTTCTTCCATTTTCTAATAATTGCGCCAACAGTTGTTGCCTTCTCACCAAGCTGCTTGCCTATTGTCCTGTAGCCCATCCCAGCCTTGTGCAGGTCTACAATTTTATCCCTGATGTCCTTACACAGCTCTCTGGTCTTGGCCATTGTGGAGAGGTTGGAGTCTGTTTGATTGAGTGTGTGGACAGGTGTCTTTTATACAGGTAACGAGTTCAAACAGGTGCAGTTAATACAGGTAATGAGTGGAGAACAGGAGGGCTTCTTAAAGAAAAACTAACAGGTCTGTGAGAGTCGGAATTCTTACTGGTTGGAAGGTGATCAAATACTTATGTCTTGCAATAAAATGCAAATTAATTACTTAAAAATCATACAATGTGATTTTCTGGATTTTTGTTTTAGATTCCGTCTCTCACAGTTGAAGTTTACCTATGATAAAAATTACAGACCTCTACATGCTTTGTAAGTAGGAAAACCTGCAAAATCGGCAGTGTATCAAATACTTGTTCTCCCCACTGTATATACACACTGCTCAAAAAAATAAAGGGAACACTTAAACAACACAATGTAACTCCAAGTCAATCACACTTCTGTGAAATCAAACTGTCCACTTAGGAAGCAACACTGATTGACAATACATTTCACATGCTGTTGTGCAAATGGAATAGACAACAGGTGGAAATTATAGGCAATTAGCAAGACACCCCCAATAAAGGAGTGGTTCTGCAGGTGGTGACCACAGACCACTTCTCAGTTCCTATGCTTCCTGGCTGATGTTTTGGTCACTTTTGAATGCTGGCAGTGCTTTCACTCTAGTGGTAGCATGAGACGGAGTCTACAACCCACACAAGTGGCTCAGGTAGTGCAGCTCATCCAGGATGGCACATCAATGCGAGCTGTGGCAAGAAGGTTTGCTGTGTCTGTCAGCGTAGTGTCCAGAGCATGGAGGCGCTACCAGGAGACAGGCCAGTACATCAGGAGACGTGGAGGAGGCCGTATGAGGGCAACAACCCAGCAGCAGGACCGCTACCTCCGCCTTTGTGCAAGGAGGAGCATTTCCAGAGCCCTGCAAAATTACCTCCAGCAGGCCACAAATGTGCATGTGTCTGCTCAAACGGTCAGAAACAGACTCCATGAGGGTGGTATGAGGGCCCGACGTCCACAGGTGGGGGTTGTGCTTACAGCCCAACACCGTGCAGGACGTTTGGCATTTGCCAAAGAACACCAAGATTGGCAAATTCGCCAATGGCGCCCTGTGCTCTTCACAGATGAAAGCAGGTTCACACTGAGCACATGTGACAGACGTGACAGAGTCAGGAGACGCCGTGGAGAACGTTCTGCTGCCTGCAACATCCTCCAGCATGACCGGTTTGGCGGTGGGTCAGTCATGGTGTGGGGTGGCATTTCTTTGGGGGGCCGCACAGCCCTCCATGTGCTCGCCAGAGGTAGCCTGACTGCCATTAGGTACCGAGATGAGATCCTCAGACCCCTTGTGAGACCATATGCTGGTGCGGTTGGCCCTGGGTTCCTCCTAATGCAAGACAATGCTAGACCTCATGTGGCTGGAGTGTGTCAGCAGTTCCTGCAAGAGGAAGGCATTGATGCTATGGACTGGCCCGCCCGTTCCCCAGACTTGAATCCAATTGAGCACATCTGGGACATCATGTCTCGCTCCATCCACCAACGCCACGTTGCACCACAGACTCCAGGAGTTGGCGGATGCTTTAGTCCAGGTCTGGGAGGAGATCCCTCAGGAGACCATCCGCCACCTCATCAGGAGCATGCCCAGGCGTTGTAGGGAGGTCATACAGGCACGTGGAGGCCACACACACACACACACTACTGAGCCTCATTTGGACTTGTTAAAAGGACATTACATCGAAGTTGGATACGCATGTAGTGTGGTTTTCCACTTTAATTTTGAGTGTGACTCCAAATCCAGACCTCCATGGGTTGATACATTTGATAATTTGTGTGATTTTGTTGTCAGCACATTCAACTATGTAAAGAAAAAAGTATTTAATAAGAATATTTCATTTATTCAGATCTAGGATGTGTTATTTTAGTGTTCCCTTTATTTTTTTGAGCAGTGTATATATTTAAGGCTGCTATACTAAGCCTATTAATGATAATGAAATGAATTATCATTAGCAATAACAATAAGGAGATCAAGGTTATAATTATTATATAAAGTGTAAACACTAATTTAATTATAAATAATACCAGAGAGGCTGGTCTAACGAGAAAAAAGTGTGAAGCCTTTATTACAGCATAGCAAAGATTAAAAACAGACTCATTTGTGGATGCCTGAGGCTTGGTGTTCAGAGTCAGTAGGCTATTAAACACACAAACAAGCAACAGAAGCAGGATCTGTCTTATTTTAGTAGATAAGGATGATTTATAAAGCCAGGCATATTTAACAGTTAGGCTATTGATTAAAGACCTAATTAAGTTGGAGTTTCCTCTCCTCACTTTTCTTAGACAATTAAGGCAAGGGCTGTTGTCTCATCTCTATAACTCCGCTGCCGACTCTGGCGCATTGTTCTCAATACCAATATGCTGGATACTTTTGTTATTATGCACATAGCAACATGGTGTAGGAAAAGGCACCAATTCAACAGCGCACTGATGTGTTTCAGAATCACTATCCAACGCGGGAGAAAACACATCTTATTTGTTGCGCCATTGTTCTTACATATAACCATATAAAACTCAGCAAAAAAGAAACGTCCCTTTTTCAGGACCCTGTCTTTCAAAGATAATTCGTAAAAATCCAAATAATTTCACAGATCTTCATTGTAAAGGGTTTAAACTGTTTCCCATGCTTGTTCAATGACCCATAAACAATTAATTAACACGCACCTGTGGAACGGTCGTTAACACACTAACAGCTTAGACTGTAGGCAATTAAGGTCACAGTTATGAAAACTTAGGACACTAAAGAGGCCTTTCTACTGACTCTGAAAAACACCAAGAAAGAAAGATGCCCAGAGTCCCTGCTCATCTGCATGAATGTGCCATATGCCTCCTTGCAGCATGCCTGAGGACTGCAGATGTGCCCAGGGCAATAAATTGCAATGTCCGTACTGTGAGACGCCTAAGACAGCGCTACAGGGAGACAGGACGGACAGCTGATCGTCCTCGCAGTGGCAGACCACGTGTAACACCTGCACAGGATCGGTACATCTGAACATCACACCTGTGGGACAGGTACAGGATGGCAACAACTGCCCGAGTTACACCAGGAACGCACAATCCCTCCATCAGTGCTCAGACTGTCCGCAATAGGCTGAGAGGCTGGACTGAGGGCTTGTAGGCCTGTTGTAAGGCAGGTCCTCACCAGACATCACCGAAAACAACGTCATCTATGGGCACAAACCCACCGTCGCTGGACCAGACAGGACTGTCAGAAAGTGCTCTTCACTGATGAGTCGCCGTTGTGTTTCACCAGGGGTGATGGTCGGATTTGCGTTTATCGTCGAAGGAATGAGCGTTACACCGAGGCCCGTACTCTGGAGCGGGATCGATTTGGAGGTGGAAGGTCCGTCATGGTCTGGGGCGGTGTATCACAGCATCATCGGACTGAGCTTGTTGTCATTGCAGGCAATCTCAATGCTGTGCGTTACAGGTAAGACATCCTCCTCCCTCATGTGGTACCCTTGCTGCAGGCTCATCCTAATATGGCCCTCCAGCATGACAATGCCACCAGCCATACTGCTCATTCTGTGCGTGATTTCCTGCAAGACAGGAATGTCAGTGTTCTGCCATGGCCAGCGAAGAGCACGGATCTCAATCCCACGTCTGAGACCTGAGCACGTCTGGGACCTGTTGGATCGGAGGGTGAGGGCTAGGGCCATTCCCCCCAGAAATGTCCAGGAACTTGCAGGTGCCTTGGTGAAAGAGTGGGGTAACATCTCATAGCAAGAACTGGCAAATCTGGTGCAGTCCATGAGGAGGAGATGCACTGCAGTACTTAATGCAGCTGGTGGCCACACCAGATACTGACCGATACTTTTGTTTTTGACCCCCTCTTTGTTCAGGGACACATTATTCCATTTGTTAGTCACATGTCTGTGGAACTTGTTCAGTTTATGTCTCAGTTGTTGAATCTTGTTATGTTCATACAAATAGCAGGTGACAGTAAGTTTATTTTTTGCTCAGTTTACTATTTCAGTAGCACATGTCTTAGAGTGATGGACTGTGCCATCCCCACAGCCTCCACAATGGACCAGTCCACTCAGACAGGTCTCTT
The DNA here is from genome assembly GCF_045679555.1 of Salvelinus alpinus. Classification (NCBI taxonomy): domain Eukaryota; kingdom Metazoa; phylum Chordata; class Actinopteri; order Salmoniformes; family Salmonidae; genus Salvelinus; species Salvelinus alpinus. The sequence continues at coordinate 20,833,638 of NC_092091.1, forward strand.
GTACACAATGATTATAAAAAAATTAAAAAAAATGCAACTTTCTCGACTAAAGAAATCTCGGTCGACCAACAGCCTATCGACCAAACAATCGACTAAACGGGGTCAGCCTTAATTTTAACAGTGGCCAAGTAGCCGTTCTATCCTTCAGCCTACATTATCAGCCAATGTGTGGTGTTCAATGAAGGCCTAAATTCCATGAGACTTTTCAAAAAACATGAACCTGTCTATCCACCTGTCCTTCAGACAAGGTGGTGACTGAAAATGTTGTATTGTGTTTGATGCAAGAAACCACAACCAAATAAAATGCATTATTCACATACCATCATCATAATCATCACTATAGAGTATGACAAATGTATGCTACTCTGCGTATTGGCTACTTAGTTTATTCAAGCCTGTCTAGAAATACAACAATGCCCTTTTAATAAGCTCTTGACTCGCTTTTCAAAGATGTCTAGAAATGTACACGTTTTGTGCTCTTGTAGGAACCAACCACTCCCCCATTGTGACCAGAAATGAGCTATAACTGGCATAATAACTCACCAACTAGCAAAGAATATGCACACATGGCTACATGGAGCCTTCGTTTTGATCTCAAAACAAGTGCATCTACTCCTGACTGCTCGTGCCTGTCAATGCAATAGAATCCTACTCCGACACACTCTGCAAAATCTCCTGCATAGTTAGTTTTGCATTAAGGTTGGGTGATATTTGGGTAGACCACTACAATGTTACTCCGAAGATCACAATATCATTTTGCTACGTTAATGACTAGATCATTCCAGACTGTGCAATTCTTGTGCTTATTTAAGATAGTCGCATTCTCATTAAATAATCTTAGCATGGTATGTTGCATTGAAAGTGGATAACATGAAGTTGATTCGATTACAATTCCCACAGTAGAGGGAAACGTTGATAGTACTGTTAACAGGGACAAGTGTTTGAAGTTCAATCTCATGCTTCTCTGCTCGGGCAGGAATTTCTTCTGTGCGGCAGTCCTGAGGGATCTGCGCGCAGGAACATTGTTTAGGAACATGCAGATGCCTTGGAGCAGGTGCGAAGGCTGTTGGATTGTCTGGCTGGCTTTAGGGCCATGGAGAGTGCAGCTGCATTAACTGAAACTTGAATAGTGCGAGGTTGAAGATGGATAGCTAACTGCTGTTTGACTTGACAGGAAACTAAACGATTGTTTTTAATCCCAGCGCTCAGCTAGTGTGAAGCAGCTAATTGCTGTGTGGCATGCATTGGTCCTAAAATGTTATGCATCCCTTATCGACTGAGTTGAATGAAGCTACAGCAGCCAAGGCGATAATGTCTGGAATAACTTTTGCTGTTCTCCAAATCACATTTTAAAGCTGAAATCCTTAGTTGCTACATCACTTTTTTTTTTTAAGTATAAATGAATTACAGATACACCCCTTGATTCTTGATGAATATGAGCTTAGTTCAACTGTCGTATCCCATCAGAACCCAAAATATAAGATTATTTTACGACAATGTTAATAACAATATAAATGTAAACAAACACCGTATAGCCCCAAAACATGGTTAAAACTATAATGTTGATTTCATGAAAGGTCAGTCCTTGCATCCATAGCTCTGTCTATGAATTTGAATGTTTACATTTCTCCAGGCGCATCGATCAGCATTTTAGCAAACCTAAGGCGGGGAGCCCATTTTTTTATTGTTTCAATTGCGGTGACTAGCTTTAAAACTGTATAGAAATGCAGCTTTCACAACATTTCTTGGAAGGGGGAAGAAACCACTGAACTAACTTGAATATTTTCCCTAAGTTAATTTTCAAATGAATTTATTTTAATAAATTAGGGCAGATACAAATTAACACAATGCATCAATTTGTGATACCCCATGGCCACCCATGACTGGTCCTTGGTCCCCCCTTGGCCACCCCATTAAAAAATGTATAGAAAGCTCCTGCCTATGAGTGTGACTGACTTGACTAACCTGTTGCAGGAGGCTGTCAAGAGAGTCTTTGTCGAAGGGCAAGAGGCCGTCCTTCTGCAGGCGCAGGATGAGCTCCGGCTTCCTATAGGGCTTAAGGGCCAGCAGGTGGGTGAGGCGCTCCCTCAGGGGCCTCTGCTGCGCCGTGCTCTTCTTCCCCGTGCTGCTGGAGATTATGACAGGCCGCGACGTCCGCCGCGACGGAGCGATGTCAGACAGGCCAGGCGCTGGTTTCCGGATCTGCACCTTCTTACCTGAGAAAAGAAAAGCAACATTGTTGTGTGTAAGAAAGGTTGAGCCTTTGTGACATCTAACCATGAGAGGTTGGGGGTTGTAATGAGAAGTTCTAGGTCCATCTGAAGTTCTCTTCAACAGAGAAAAGCAAACACAGGGTGAACTTTATGAGAGAACCTAAGTTGTCTAGAAAGTTACCACAGTACAAATAGTTGAACAAGCTGCTTCCTGGCAAAACAGCCACATTAAATCAGACTGTGAACATGTGATGTGATGGTGTTTGTGGTGACTGGTCAGTTAGTTGGTTCGTTTGAGTCAGAGACGTAACTGTGTGAAGCTCTGAGCACCTAACCATCCGGCCAGCCCATTGAGCCCCACACAGGGAACCATGAGCATGCAATTATCCCTACGCTGTGAGCTCAGCCATTTTCACAAGAATTAAGGTCATACGGAGATAGAGTGTGACTAAGGCACAGCTTGGGACTCAAAATAAATTAAACCACACCGTTTCTGACTTCCTCTCCAACAAGTCAATTACAGCATATCCTAGAAGCTTAATTTTAAAAAACAGCAATGCATAACAGAGATCATGGTGTTTCAGTTCTAGGTACACTTCTACTTTGTTTCTGTTCAGGGCTACTATGGTCTTTACTGATGTGCAGCAGAAACAGTTTCAGTATGCAGCTCTCCTGAGACTAGTAAAAAGCCCACAGTCTGATGTTCACTTGAAGCAGCCATGCTTGTGTGTGCGCGTGTGTTTTCAGTGTGGAAATACAATCTCTAGACTGGAGGCGGCTAGGATAGGAGGCTAAAACTGCCACCGGACAGGGCCTCACTAGTAGGACGAAGGGCTGCTTGACTGATGCGGAAATAACACCATATTGAATTATAGCCTAGCTGATGAGCCTGCCACTGCTCTGGCTCACTGTCGCGAGACCCAAACACACCCTAAAATGAGACAGCTCACCATCAGCATTCACCCTGGATGTGAACCGACATGAGGGAAAGTGTCACAAAACAAAAACATGAACAGGAATGCAAAACCTCTTTCTAATACAGTATGCATATATCCTAGACAGGGCTATAGGCCTTTTAAATTAGTAGCCTATGTTCTGTTTGACTGAGCTGGTTCTGACCGAAGGCCCTTACCACAGCCGAGTGTAAAACGTAATGTCGAAGGGCCTTACCTACGTATCTCCCCCCAGGCTTGATGACGATCGCACCCCTGCTGCGGGTCTCCTCCTCTGCCTGAGCCATGCTTTGCCTGGCCTTCTGGTAGGAGTCGTCTGTGGCACACACAGTGATCTTGTCCTGGATCCCACCCAGGCAGTCCAGCTGAATGCTCCCTTCACTGGGACAACGGAGAGGGTTACACAGAAACAAAGACCAACAGGTCAACTCACTCCCACGCTTGGGGAGATTCTCTTAGCTTCCCTACAAAAAAGGTACAAACTTTTAACTTTGAGTAGACACATCCAAATGGCATTAGCTTACAGTTTGAGGAACATGTAACGAAAACAGAAACGAAATCCGTGCTTTTATTGCAAAAAAATAAAGAGACTTGAGGAAGCCCATTCAGTAAAACATTTTTTTTAAATGTAACAATTTTCTGTCTTAGCCTTTCCTTATGCTGCCCAACGCACCTTGCTGTGCTAATATTCATGACATACCACTGCCTTGAGTGCACCATCATTTGATTATCTATTCAACTGTGGAATCCCTAGTTATCAAACCAATGTTGCATCAAATTCTATTCTTTCCTGGTTTTCCCTGCCTTTGATTCCTCCTCACGTTGATGACGGTTTGGCAGGGGATATAACGGAATTGGCAGCCCTCAGTGGCTCTGCCCCGGGTTTATAGCGGAATTAGAGGCTCATGAGGATCCAGGTCGATGGGTGAACTCCAGCCGACCCAGTCTCTCATTAGAAATAGTTGAGGACATGGGTGTTAAAAAAACTAGCCAGTCAGAGCCGGGACTCAGTTCCTCGCCTTCCACCTCAATACGCAGACATCTGGCCCAATTCAATTAATTTGCTCAACATTTGTCTTTGATCAGACTGGGAGGCAAATAGGACAGAAAGCACACTTGAGAGCAGATGGCACTCACTCTGCACCAAAGCCTGTGATCAGGAAGTTCTCCTCCAAACATTTTTCAGAACTCTCCTAATCCAGTTCAGCTCTTAACCATGTTAACAAACTCCTCCGTATGCAAACAAACAGTCACTCAATTTAGCCTGTCCAAATAGACTTTTTCAAACCTACTGACAGAGTGGAGTCATGGTAGCTTCATTCCAAAACAGAATTCATATGAAATAAACAGTGTCAACTGTGTTTGCATGCATCAATGCTTATTATGCGTGTATATGAGTGATGAATGTCTCATATGTCAAAGAGGATGAGGCCAGCGCCTCTGTGCTCACTCACCTGGTGATGTACTGCTGAATGCAGTCGAAACTTCCCTGTGGGTTGTCTCTACCAACATTGGACAAGTAGAAAGTAAACGTCCGCAGCTCATTCGGATTTTCCGACCGTGGTATTGAGATTTTCTGTGGACGGAGGAGAAAATTATAAATCAATGGCAGACATTCTTCCAGAGAGTGCGTTTAAATGATCAATATGCATGCCTCTCCTTAATGTAAATATGCCTTGTCCATTGCTGTTCTGGTTAATGTTTATTGGCTTATTTCACTGTAGAGATTCTAGCCCTGTTCACTATACCATATCCAACCTCTCAGTTCCACCACCCACATATGCGATGACATCACCTGGTTTCAATGATGTTTCTAGAGACAATATCTCTCTCATCATCACTCAATACCTAGGTCTACCTCCACTGTATTCACATCCTACCATACCTTTGTCTGTACATTATTCCTTTAAACTATTTTATCGCCCCCAGAAACCTCCTCTTACTCTCTGCTCCAGTAGCTCTAGGCGACCAATTCTCATAGCTTTTAGCCGTACCCTTATCCTACTCCTCCTCTGTTCCTCTGGTGATGTAGAGGTGAATCCAGGCCCTGCAGTACCTGGCTCCACTCCTATTCCCCAGGCGCTCTCTTTTGATGACTTCTGTAACCGTAATAGCCTTGGCTTCATGCATGTTAACATTAGAAGCCTCCTCCCTAAGTTTGTTTTGTTCACTGCTTTAGCACACTCTGCCAACCCGGATGTTTTAGCCGTGTCTGAATCCTGGCTTAGAAAGACCACCAAAAACTCAGATATTTTCATCCCCAATTACAAGATTTTCAGACAAGATAGAACGGCCAAAGGGGGCGGTGTTGCAATCTACTGCAAAGACTGCCTGCAGAGTTCTGTCTTACTATCCAGGTCTGTTCCCAAACAATTTGAACTTCTACTTTTAAAAATCCACCTCTCTAAAAACAAGTCTCTCACCGTTGCCGCCTGCTATAGACCACCCTCTGCCCCCAGCTGTGCTCTGGACACTATATGTGAACTGATTGCCCCCCATCTATCTTCAGAGTTCGTGCTGCTAGGCGACCTAAATTTGAACATGCTCAAAACCCCAGCCACCCTACAATCTAAGCTTGATGCCCTCAATCTCACACAAATTATCAATGAACCTACCAGGTACCACCCCAATTCCGTAAACTCGGGTACCCTCATAGATATCATCCTAACAAACTTGCCCTCCAAATACACCTCTGCTGTTTTCAACCAAGATCTCAGCGATCACTGCCTCATTGCCTGTATCCGTAATGGGTCAGCGGTCAAACGACCTCCACTCATCACTGTCAAACGCTCCCTGAAACACTTCAGCGAGCAGGCCTTTCTAATCGACCTGGCCGGGGTATCCTGGAAGGATATCGATCTCATCCCGTCAGTAGAGGATGCCTGGTCATTTTTTAAAAATGCCTTCCTCACCATCTTGAATAAGCATGCCCCATTCAAGAAATTTAGAACCAGGAACAGATATAGCCCTTGGTTCTCTCCTGACCTGACTGCCCTTAACCAACAGAAAAACATCCTATGGCGTTCTGCATTAGCATCGAACAGCCCCCGTGATATGCAACTTTTCAGGGAAGCCAGAAACCAATATACACAGGCAGTTAGAACAGCCAAGGCTAGCTTTTTCAAGCAGAAATTTGCTTCCTGCAACACAAATTCAAAAAAGTTCTGGGACACCGTAAAGTCCATGGAGAATAAGAACACCTCCTCCCAGCTTCCAACCGCTCTGAAGATAGGAAACACTGTCACCACCGACAAATCCACTATAATTGAGAATTTCAATAAGCATTTTTCCACGGCTGGCCATGCTTTCCATCTGGCTGCCCCTACCCCGGACAACAGCACTGCCCTCCCCTCTGCTACTCGCCCAAGCTTCCCCCATTTCTCTTTCTCCCAAATACAGTCAGCTGATGTCCTAAATGAGCTGCAAAATCTGGACCCTTACAAATCAGCCGGGCTAGATAATCTGGACCCTTTCTTTCTAAAACTATCTGCTGAAATTGTTGCCACCCCTATTACTAGCCTCTTCAACCTCTCTTTCGTGTCGTCCGAGATCCCCAAAGATTGGAAAGCAGCTGCGGTTATCCCCCTCTTCAAAGGGGGGGACACCCTTGACCCTAACTGCTACAGACCTATATCTATCCTACCCTGCCTTTCTAAGGTCTTCGAAAGCCAAGTCAACAAACAGATTACCGACCATTTCGAATCCCACCACACCTTCTCCGCTATGCAATCTGGTTTCAGAGCTGGTCATGGGTGCACCTCAGCCACGCTCAAGGTCATAAACGACATCGTAACCGCCATCGATAGGAAACAATACTGTGCAGCCGTATTCATTGACCTGGCCAAGGCTTTTGACTCTGTCAATCACCACATCCTCATTGGCAGACTCGACAGCCTTGGTTTCTCTAATGATTGCCTCGCCTGGTTCACCAACTACTTCTCTGATCGAGTTCAGTGTGTCAAATCGGAGGGTCTGTTGTCCGGGCCTCTGGCAGTCTCTATGGGGGTGCCACAGGGTTCAATTCTTGGACCGACTCTCTTCTCTGTATACATCAATGATGTCGCTCTTGCTGCTGGTGATTCTCTGATCCACCTCTACGCAGACGACACTATTCTGTATACTTCTGGCCCTTCTTTTGACACTGTGTTAACAACTCTCCAGGCGAGCTTCAATGCCATACAACTCTCCTTCCGTGGCCTCCAACTGCTCTTAAATACAAGTAAAACCAAATGCATGCTCTTCAACCGATCGCTGCCTGCCCCTGCCCGCCTGTCCAACATCACTACTTTGGACGGTTCTGACTTAGAATATGTGGACAACTACAAATACCTAGGTGTCTGGTTAGACTGTAAACTCTCCTTCCAGACTCACATCAAACATCTCCAATCCAAAGTCAAATCTAGAATTGGCTTCCTATTCCGCAACAAAGCATCCTTTACTCATGCTGCCAAACATACCCTTGTAAAACTGACCATCCTACCAATCCTCGACTTCGGTGATGTCATTTACAAAATAGCCTCCAAAACCCTACTCAATAAATTGGATGCAGTCTATCACAGTGCCATCCGTTTTGTCACCAAAGCCCCATATACTACCCACCACTGCGACCTGTACACTCTCGTTGGCTGGCCCTCGCTTCATACTCGTCGCCAAACCCACTGGTTCCAGGTCATCTACAAGACCCTGCTAGGTAAAGTCCCCCCTTATCTCTGCTCGCTGGTCACCATAGCAGCACCTATCTGTAGCACGCGCTCCAGCAGGTATATCTCTCTAGTCACCCCCAAAACCAATTCTTCCTTTGGACGCCTCTCCTTCCAGTTCTCTGCTGCCAATGACTGGAACGAACTACAAAAATCTCTGAAATTGGAAACACCTATCTCCCTCACTAGCTTTAAGCACCAGCTGTCAGAGCAGCTCATAGATTACTGCACCTGTACATAACCCATCTACAATTTAGCCCAAACAACTACCTCTTTACCTACTGTATTTATTTTATTAATTTATTTTGCTCCTTTGCACCCCATTATTTTCTGTCTCTACTTTGCACTTTCTTCCGCTGCAAACCAACCATTCCAGGGTTTTTTTTTAGTTTTATTTTACTTGCTGTGTTGTATTCACTTCACCTCCATGGCCTTTTATATTTTTATTTATTTATTTTATTTATTTATACATATATTTGTTTGCCTTCACCTCCCTTATCTCACCTCACTTGCTCACATTGTATATAGACTTATTTTTTTTTCACTGTATTATTGACTATATGTTTGTTTTACTCCATGTGTAACTATGTGTTGTTGTATGTGTCGAACTGCTTTGCTTTATCTTGGCCAGGTCGCAATTGTAAATGAGAACGTGTTCTCAATTTGCCTACCTGGTTAAATAAAGGTTAAATAAATAAATAAATAAATATAGGAAAGGTCATCCATAATCTGTTCCATCCAATACATCCAGCAGCTGATGTCACAGATTTAGAAAACAAATCTAACAGTGTTGTTTGCTGAACGTCTCACTCACACACAACCCAAATCAAATTTTATTTGTCACATACACATGGTAAGAAGATGTTAATGCGAGTGTAGCGAAATGCTTGTGCTTCTAGTTCCGACAATGCAGTAATAACCAACGAGTTATCTAACCTAACAATTCCACAACTACTACCTTATACACACAAGTGTAAAGGGAAAAAGAATATGTACATAAAGATATATGAATGAGTGATGGTACAGAACGGCATAGGCAAGATGCAGTAGATGGTATCGAGTACAGTATATACATATGAGATGAGTAATGTAGGGTATGTAAACCAAAGTGCATAGTTTAAAGTGGTTAGTGATACATTTTTGATCAATTTCCATCAATACCATTATTAAAGTGAGCTGGAGTTGAGTCAGGATGTTGGCAGCAGCCACTCGATGTTAGTGGTGGCTGTTTAACAGTCTGATGGCCTTGATAGAAGCTGTTTTTCAGTCTCTCGGTCCCTGCTTTGATGCACCTGTACTGACCTCGCCTTCTGGATAATAGCGGTGTGAACAGGCAGTGGCTCGGGTGGTTGTTGTCCTTGATGATCTTTATGGCCTTTCTGTGACATCGGGTAGTGTAGGTGTCCTGGAGGGCAGGTAGTTTGCCCCCAGTGATGCGTTGTGCAGACCTCACTACCCTCTGGAGAGCCTTACGGTTGTGGGCGGAGCAGTTGCCGTACCAGGCAGTGATACAGCCCGACAGGATGCTCTCGATTGTGCATCTGTAGAAGTTTGTGGGTGCTTTTGGTGACAAGCCGAATTTCTTCAGCCTCCTGAGGTTGAAGAGGCGCTGCTGCGCCTTCTTCACAACGCTGTCTGTGTGGGTGGACCAATTCAGTTTGTCCGTGATGTGTACGCCGAGGAACTTAACTTACTACCCTCTCTACTACTGTCCCGTCGATGTGGATAGGGGGGTGATCCCTCTGGTGTTTCCTGAAATCCACAATCATCTCCTTTGTTTTGTTGACGTTGAGTGTGAGGTTATTTTCCTGACACCACAGTCCGAGGGCCCTCACCTCCTCCCTGTAGGCCGTCTCGTCGTTGTTGGTAATCAAGCCTACCACTGTAGTGTCGTCCGCAAACTTGATGATTGTGTTGGAGGCGTACATGGCCACGCAGTCGTGGGTGAACAGGGAGTACAGGAGAGGGCTGAGAACGCACCCTTGTGGGGCCCCAGTGTTGAGGATCAGCGGGGTGGAGATGTTGTTACCTACCCTCACCACCTGGGGGCGGCCCGCCAGGAAGTCCAGTACCCAGTTGCACAGGGCGGGGTCGAGACCCAGGGTCTCGAGCTTGATGACGAGTTTGGAGGGTACTATGGTGTTAACTGCTGAGCTGTAGTCGATGAACAGGATTCTCACATAGGTATTCCTCTTGTCCAGATGGGTTAGGGCAGTATGCAGTGTGGTTGCGATTGCGTCGTCTGTGTATCGATTGGGGCGGTAAGCAAATTCGAGTGGGTCTAGGGTGTCAGGTAGGGTGGAGGTGATATGGTCCTCGACTAGTCTCTCAAAGCACTTCATGATGACGGAAGTGAGTGCTACGGGGCGGTAGTCATTTAGCTCAGTTACCTTAGCTTTCTTGGGAACAGGAACAATGGTGGCCCTCTTGAAGCATGTGGGAACAGCAGACTGGGATAAGGATTGATTGAATATGTCCGTAAACACACCAGCCAGCTGGTCTGCGCATGCTCTGAGGACACGGCTGGGGATGCCGTCTGGGCCTGCAGCCTTGCGAGGGTTAAAATGTTTTACTCACGTCGGCTGCAGTGAAGGAGAGTCCGCAGGTTTTGGTAGCGGGCCGTGTCAGTGGCACTGTATTGTCCTCAAAGCGAGCAAAGAAGTTATTTAGTCTGTCTGGGAGCAAGACATCCTGGTCCACAACGGGGCTGGTTTTCTTTTTTTAATCCGTGATTGACTGTAGACCCTGCCACATACCTTGTGTCTGAGCCGTTGAATTGCAACTCTATTTTGTCTCTATACTGACGCTCAGCTTGTTTGATTGCTTTGCGGAGGGAATAGCTACACTGTTTGTATTCGGTCATGTTTCCGGTCACTTTGCCCTGGTTAAAAGCAGTGGTTCGCGCTTTCAGTTTCGCGCGAATGCTGCCATCAATCCACGGTTTCTGGTTTAGGAATGTTTTAATAGTTGTTGTGGGTACGACATCGCCAATGCACTTTCTAATGAACTCGCTCACCGAATCAGCGTATTCGTCAATGTTGTTGTTGGCCGCAATGCGGAACATATCCGAATCCACGTGATCGAACCCCCCCCGGTGCACTTCCAGATACAGTAAAACCACTCACCACAACCCTCTAACTTATGAGCAATATAGTTTACTACACACACACAAACATATCGGTGAGTAGTACTAGGCCTCAGTAGAATAGAGATTCATGTAAATTCTAGAAATTAAACCTCAAATCTACAACGTTGTTTGAATCCCTTGGAGCATGCCCCAGGCCCATCAGGTGTTCTGACATGTTCAGTGAATAAAGCTGTATAGCCAACAACAGCTTTACAACAGTAAACCCACTCACCACCCTGTAACTTATGAGCAACATACATGTAACTGCCCGAATAAAGGAAACCCCAATAGTGTCAGTAGGGAGTTTGGGCCACCAAAATCCCGAACAGCTTAAATGCGCCTTGGGATAGATTCTACAAGTGTTTGGAACTATTTTGGAGGGATGCAACACCATTCTGCCATGAGAAATTCCATCATTTGGTGTTTTGTTTATGGTGGAAAACGCTGTTTCAGGCACCGCTCCAGAATTGTTTAACTGGGTTGAGATCTGATGGCCGACACACACACCCTTTGAGAGCCCTCTTTCAAAGTCACGGAGATCTCTTCTTCTAGCCATGGTAGCCCAAATAATGGGCAACTGGGAATTTATATACATGAAGCACGATGGGATGTTAATTAACTCAGGAACCACATCTGTGAGGAAGTGCCTGCTTTCAATATACTCAGTATCCCTCAATTACTCAAGTGTTTCCTTTATTTTGGCAGTTACCTATATGTGTACTATAGGTAGGTGTCTGTCAGGCTTGCATGGTGGCGATGTGGGAGGATGATGAGTAACAGGATAAGGCTTGAGGCTAAAAGACGGGGATGCATAGCTGAGCTAGGCTAGTCCACAAGTCCCCACTGATCTGTGACATTCTGCTTGTTTAACTGGTAATGTAAGTAAATGTAACAAGCAGTAAATCGTTACACATAGGTATTTCTGAAGTAGTCAAGCCTGCTTAGCCATAATTGCTCTCCTGCTCCCATGTTACAGGTGTTGCTTCTAGGCAAACTTGGGAATGAGTGAAATTACCACCTAGACTACTGCCCAGCGCAGAGGCCTCTTAATCACAGGGTTCGTAGCTGGTCCACACATCTGTTGGACTTTGTTTTTAAAGAGGGAAAATAATTAGCCAAACACTGGGCTGCTTTTAAGAGGCCCATGTGATGCAGATGTGATGCAGGATCCCGATTCCAGTATTATCCAGTACTATAGACAGGTGATGGTTGAGGTGTCAGAGTTCAGTGAAACACCCCGTAATCTTCTTCGAACAACAGTGAGTATGTTAAACTGGCAGGGAGAGGTTGGAGAAATGAAGACCGATTTTAAAGCCATACGCCTCCCTCTCCTACAATGGAAAACAAATTCTAGAATTTGGGCCTGGACTCCCATGAGGATTTAAAAATAATAATAATGTTTTACCTACGCCTGCTGGGGTAGAGAGTAGTTGGGTATGTGAGCAAGTCTCACTTTAACAGGAGTGGAGCTCCAGGCTTGAGAGAAGAACAGAGTGTTGGATGGGGTAGAGCGAGGCATGGCCAGGGGAGAGGGCGGTGTTTTGGGGAGTTCTGGCAGGCTTGCTGAGCAGGCTGACCCCTGGCTTGGTCTGTTGGCTCGCTGCAGTGTTGGAGAGCTGTGACCCACTGCTCCTCTAACACACTGGGGCTGATATACTCAAAGACCGCTATCTCGGTCTCTCTCCCTCTCTCACTAGCAGCCCAGCTCGGTTTACCCAAGGTCCTAACACGTGTGGAGCCTGCAGGTGGCCAACTATAAATAAACACTGGGCTCTCGGTTATGTGAGACGCTCAGCCTCAGCTCCAGTACAAACCTGCCTTTTATGCTCCACATGAAGAGATCTAGCCTTTCACAGTGCGGAGTTATCAACCCATTGCCTTGTGTTTATAAGAGAAACTGAATGGGATTAGACCAATTATCGTAATGTCCAATTGAGGTAGCCTGGATATTATAATAATCTTACTTCACAAGAAGAAAACAAACAGGACAACGATCATGCTTCCTCATTCAAACGTTGCACTGAATATTATCGATTCACCCCTTCCTGATCATGCTTCCTCATTCAAACGTTCCGCTGAATATCATCAATTCACCACTTCCTGGTGACTGCAGATGTGCACACCAGACACCCCTCTCATCAGTCAATCTCACACACACTTTACAAGGGTAGTGTGTGTGTGTGTGTGTATAACCTGCGATGATTAAGAGGCAGTGGGACTCACTGGAAGGCAAAGGAGGGGTGAGTCAGTCTGACACAGAACAGGATTACAGAGTCGGGCCCCAGCTGTGAATGTGGGCTGATTGAGGATCCATGCAACAGATGTCCTGATCCCACTACAGGCAGGCCGGGGCCAACCAACCAACAGTAATGCTGCAGCAATGGGCTACTGCTTGAGCCTACTGGCAGTTATCTATGGACACTGGAACTTCACACAGATGTTACAGTCAGGTGGTGAATTACTACCCTCTCAAAAATACTTTACCCACATGAAAACCAGCGAGCCTCAAACCCACACTACATCTAGCCATAACCAACCAGACAGGTCAGAAGCAGCCTTCTCTCAGAGGAAATGCCAAGCCAAAATGATGCATTTTATTACCAAAACATGCACTCAAATAAGAAACAGGGAGCATGGAAAGAGTGGTAGTCCATCCTCAACAAAAAGCTGAATGAACAGCACACTCCAGCGCACCCTCTCCACCAGACAGACACGGTCACCCACCCTACCCCCTCTTCCATCTGAAAAGCAAATGGATTGTAACAGCTATTTCCAACCCCCTTCTCTCTCTGCCTCTAGCTCCCCTCATATTTTGCACAGTCCTGCAAACAAAGCCTCTTTTCAGGCCAGGGGCACTGGAGAGGACTGGCCCTTCACAGCAGCTCCTCCTTAGCGTAATTAATGAAACAGCTGAGGGAGAGGCCGTGCAAAGCAGGGGGCATTCATCGCTGGCACAAGCCTGTCCTCCTCGCCAAATACAGCCAGACATACAGCCTGAGGAACACTGACACACAGTCGCACACACACTGTCGTCCACCCACACAGGATGTTTACCATCCTTGGCCTGTTTACCTTTCCTGACTATTCTTTGAGCTGGTTCTATTATGCCACCTTGACCCTGGAAGTGACTGAATGAAAGCTCTGCCAATATGAATGAATGTAAATGCTATGGTCATACTGAGCAGCCAACACATTTAGCAGGTTACCCCCTCACTCCCCCGCTTTCATTAGCATTCCGGTGTACTAATAGAACATGTTCCTATCCAGACCCGCCATGATTCAGCCATTAAACACATGCATAATTCAGCACTTCAAACACCCAGTAAAAACACCATATTTTCTAACCATCTGATCTCTCAAGTTGATGGGAGCAATTACTGATACCTCCCGCTCCCACTAGAAGCATGAATTGGGGGGGGGGGGGGGGAGACAGGCATCTGATGGAGATTTAACTACCTTATGAAAAATGCAGCTTTAAACACTCTCCAGCTTTATCAAATATTAGATTGAGGGTTTCAAGTTTTAATGTCATGTGTACAAGTACAGTGAAATGCCTTTATTGCCAGCGCTAAACCCAACAATGCAGAAATCAATATCAATGTAGTACTAAAAATAACATAAGGTAGAAAAAAAAAAAAACACGAAAATAAGAACACGAGAAGTAAGCTATATACAGGGTCAGTTCCAATACCATATTTACAAATGGTTCATTAAAGACAAAGCCATGGTCGTGCATTGCTTCAAATGAGAGAATAGACTGTTCAAAACGTTTAAAGCACAATCCAATGGCCACTGAAACCTCTCACTTTGTAACCACGTTAGACACTGGGTTGCATGTGACCCACCTACCTTCTGTACACGGTACTGTTCAGACAGCTCGCTTAGCTTTAGCTTATCTAGGCCTAAACAGTACTGATTATCCAAACAATATAACGTAGACACGTTAGCAACATCTGTGGCACCGCTCCAGTTTATGTTCTGATGTCTGAAATGAAAACAAATCTAATCTACACCGTCAACACTTCAGTGTAAATGTCACTAACAAACTGACTCACATTAGTGAAGGCTTGTTTGATGGAGAGATTTTGGACCAGCAGCGTTAGATGTCTGGAATGCATACAGTGCTGCTCATACTGTGAATGACAATGCTCGCTTTACAGATAAAAAAATAAAATAATCCCTACGTGCTAATTTGTAGAGACTGATGCTGTCCATAGTAGAAGAGCATGCGATGGGACTTGTCTGGGCCTGGGTAGTGTGCCCAGACAAGTTCCTTGTCTCTCACATGCACAGATCTTCTGTCTGTCCACCCTGTGAGGGGAATATCTAGGCCTGCTAGTACAGCCGCACTCGTCCTGCTCAGTGCAGATGTAATTGTAGCCACACATGTCGCTGCCAAAATATGACAGGAAATCTAATCCTGCCAGTCACTCGCAGACAACACAGCTCACTGCAGCTACAGAGGCCGTCTAGTCAATACTTGGTTATACACACACAGAACACAGTCCATGAATTAATGTTTTACCGATAGAAAAATGTGGTCTGTGGTGCAAACTCATTTGCAGACTCTGATCTCACAATTTTACTGCAAAATATAAAGAGTTGTTATTTATAACTTGAAATGCACTTACCCCTTGGTTTCCAGTAAATCGGATCAGCGGTTGTGAAGACAGGTCCTGAGAGAGATAGAGGACAAATAAACAGTCACATTGAAAACTGATCCTACTGAACAAGTGGATTTAATGAGTCAAACTTCATAGATCCTGCTTGGTGGGCAAAAAAGAGGACTGTTCAGTAAAGCCCACTCAGGAGACAGGCACATTAAACAGTATAAAGACTGTGCATTACAATTGAAATCTAACCACATCCAAATGACCACCGGATTACCATGATGAATCTTTAACTAGTCTAAACGTACAGAAACCAGATGAGTAATCTGGATAATCTAGCTGTCCTTTATGATGGGACTAATCTGTCAAACAGCGTCACCTTTCCCACAGCAGTAACAGGTGAGTAGTCGTTCTCCCATACGCATACTACTCACTGCTTGCATGGAACTTTTAAAAAATTGTCCTGTTTGGATGAGGTAAAAGCCTTCTGTATTTCACATCAAGCACTCAGTTTACAGAGTTTTTTCGAAATTGCCTCGCTGTGCTGCTCCAACTAGCCTCCCTAAAATGTCAAGGCCTTGCCATCGCTCAACATATTAAAACATTGTCTTTAGAGGGTGACAGGATAGAAATGCAAAGCAAGCAGCAGGCCATCCACGTCAATCAGCTGCGCTCCCTTCCCTGTTTTCATATTTCACCTACATTAGGCACACAGGCAGACAAAAAAACCACATACACAGGCATTTCCTGCAAAACAATCTGTACACATAAAAAGAAGCATGCCAGTTGCGCTGCAGTAAGATAAATGTGTGGTGTCCTCATTTGTTTTTCAGCACTCAGGCTATTCAGTGCAACGGCAAGCAGTTGGTACACTGCCAGCCAATCAGAATGGTGTTCCTGGTGCTGACATATTTGTTGTTATTGTCCACTGTTAGCAGCCACCAGATGAGGCTCAGATAAATATGGTGAAGTTATGGGGGACAAACATTCAATAAATCAAAACTCTAGATGTTTGCAAAGCACTTGCATAAAATCAGATGAGCAATGAGCATAGGACTTGCCTGATCAATGTACTCAACAGCACAGCCAATCATATTAATTGCATAATGACACAGGCAGACTAAAGGCAGACTATTCAACTGAGTTGTGTGAATAGCCATGTGAATTACCTCACCAAAAGCCCAACACACAACAAAAAAAAAAAAACTAGTTGTGACCAAATATTTGTTCTAAGTTCTGAGTAAAATAACTTTGGTAAGTAACAACTTGTACATAAACTTTTATCCATAGCACTGAGGTTCTGGAACGCCATCAGTGTGGTCATCCATTTCTTCTAAAAGCCTTACCGTGTCCGAATGTGTGGGAGAAAAATAAGTTGGTTTAAGAACAGACGCTGGTGTTGAACTCAAAACAAGTTACCCCTTTCACCTACGGTAAACCTATTACACAATGGGTTACACTGCTAAAGAAGCCATGGTCTGCAGTACAGCAGACCACTGGGCACATCAGCGTAGAGCTTACTCTATCAAGTCAAGCAGACAAAGCAATTAACACACCACTACTGAACAAACCATTGATTGCATGATAGGAGACGATACAGGAGCAGAACATGATTTACTTGAACAAATCAAAAGTTACTTGTCACATGCACCGAATAAAACAGGTGTAGACCTTACCGTGAAATGCTTACTTACAAGCCCTTAACCAACAACGCAGTTAAGAAAATATTTACGATATAAACTACAGTTGCAAATAAAATATAAAGGGACACAAACAATCAGGCTATACACAGAGGGTACCAAGTCAATGTGCGGGAGTACAGGTTAGTCGAGGTCATTTCTACATGTAGGTAGGGGAAAATTGACTATGCATAGATAATAAACAGCGAGTAGCAGCAGTTTAAAGGGGGGGTCAAAGCAAATAGTCCGGGTGGCCATTTGATTAATTGTTCAGCAGTCTTATGGCTTGGGGGTAGAAGCTGTTAAGGAGCCTTTTGGTCCTTGAGTTAGCACTCCAGTACCACTTGCAGTGTGGTAGCAGAAAGAACAGTCTATGACTTGGGAGACTGGAGTCTTGGGACAATTTTTTGGGCTTTCCTCTGGCACCACCTAGTATATAGGTCCTGGATGGCAGGAAGCTTGGCCTGGGCTGTACGCACTACCCTCTGTAGCGCCTTACAGGATGCCAAGCAATTGCTGGCTAGTCTAGGAGACTAAGCACAACATGTTTTCCACTAATCATAGCCAAGCTTCAAGGAGGAACATGCCTGACAACTCT
This sequence comes from Salvelinus alpinus, assembly GCF_045679555.1. Classification (NCBI taxonomy): domain Eukaryota; kingdom Metazoa; phylum Chordata; class Actinopteri; order Salmoniformes; family Salmonidae; genus Salvelinus; species Salvelinus alpinus. The sequence continues at coordinate 20,851,518 of NC_092091.1, forward strand.
GACAAGCAATAGAGGAAGTCGCTCTGGTTTCCTTCCTCATTGACACTTCTGGAGATCACATGTGAACCAGGAAGAGAGGCTAGCCTGCCCAGAGCACAGAGGAGCCTTTGGAAAGAGTAGGGTGACGCTGCCATTGGGCAGATGGTGGCACTGCAGAACATCCAACGACTGACACTGAGCCCACTCACACTGGCAGCTGTGAACATGGCACGTTGTGAACAGGGTAACCCCTGGTCTGTTGGACATTGCCATTACCCAATGTATAATACAGGTTGTAGTTCTATGAATTTCTTTGCGGTCAGAAAGTGTTTTCTAATCATGGATGACATTTTGACACACAAAGGTCATTTGTGTGTTCAGCCACATCCGTATTATAGGGCAGATTCCGACCAGAGTTAAGTGCACATAATCGAACGCAAGTCCCTTTATGCACCTTTTTCTCCACGTGTATTCTGACCTTAAATTTAAGCATGAGATTAGCATGCTTTTCACCGGCTATTTGTTTTGGGTGGAGATCAAAGTAGTTAAGGTATGGCGGAGGCGTCTACAGATTCAGCGTATTCTGACCTCGACTTAATTCCACCACCTTTTCGCACAATGAATAAGGTCGACCGTCAGTTATACCAACATATATTTATAACTGTCACTTTAGTGGTAGTTTCCTTACATTTTGCATTATTCCATTACAATGTAATGGGGCATAAAGAACACAATGCACAATGTATCAAAACCAATTGTGACTGGACGATTTGGAGTGGAATACGTGATGCAACGTGAGAATTTCAATTTCACAAGTAATTCCGAATCGCATACAGTCATTGAAACATGCATGTCAAATTTCAGACCAACAGAATAGAGATCTTGTCCCAGGCGTTCCTCAGTACAACCCTGGCCTTTACTGGCTAGTCTAAAACCCAGACCTAGGAGCCTGAGCACTAGGTCTGGGGAGGATGTCAGATTCTCTATGACATTTGGAAAGGGGGAAAAAATGTATCCAGGGAGGGTCTTCTTCAGACAACTCTACCAACAAATCATGAGTTCGGGTATGCAGGGCTTAAAATGCAGGCGGGAACTGTGCTCATGTTTAGCTAGGGTTACAAGCAAATACAGCAATAAAGTCACGGGTGACGCGCCTCCCATTTCCAACAGACACCGGAACTTCTACAGGCGTGTAAGCTGGAATATTGGTGCATTGCGGGAGGCATCCAGTCTGTAGAGAGACTACTTCCTGAGATCTAGTTTTACCCAGACCTGTGCTCAATCTGAACCAGCCAGCCATTCAATGGAGCCTGCACGTTCCGTCAACCCCACCGCTGCAACATAAAACAGAGTACCCGAATTTATCTCCCCCCCCACTGACATAGTGCAACACTCAGCCTGTTCATTTGAATGGGCTGCTGAGATGTCACTATTCTCTGGGACTGGAGCCAAGAATGTTCCACAGAGCTAACCGTAGGACACAGTGTGGCTCCTGAACGGGCCATGGATGTTCACAAAACTGGAGAACGGCCACCAGCTGGTGTCACGCAAATAAGAGAAACCTCAACGAGTCTAGGCCCAAGATTATTCCGGGGCGTACCTTTGCATGACGAAGATGAAGCTAGAACAGAGTTGGGGTAGGGCTGGGCGATAAATATAATTAATTAGACTCATTCAAACGTATGCTTCTGCGCAATATTCCAAATGCCTGTATCGCAAGAATCAAGTTTGTTTATATATATATATATATAAACAGAGTGTTTATGTCCGCTTGTTCTCATGTCTTTTTGGTCTTGTCTCCTTCACTCCCTCTGTGCACCTTTCCATTTTCACCAGTGATCTGTATATAATGTCTCCACCCTAACAATGGGAGTTGTTTTCCCAAAGGCGGGAAGGCAGGCAGCAAGCTTATGTCTATAATAAGCCCATAGAAACTCATTGGGCTTATTTTGGACACATTTTGGCGAGACACACACCCCCACCAAGCCCGTCCCCATCATTTAAAACAAAGATGTCAGAGAGGAAGAAGTGATCTCTCTGACAAGTGGTTTCAACTCGCTATTTGCGTTGGAGGTTTGGTCCAACAGAATTGGTCAAATGGACACAGAAACAAACTTTATTTTACTGTAATAGAGCATAGAAAGGCTAACGATACTCTTTTTATGTCTCAACTGCTCAAATTGCATGCAGACACTACCAAAACAGGATTATCAATTAACATTTAATTCTGGAAAATGAATGCTCAGTTTGTCGCACAGCCACATCCCGCAAGCAGCATTTGAACTGTTTTACTGTCTAGTCTGTTTCATAAATGTGCAATAAGCATAAAACAATTATATAAAAGGAAATGACAACTCGTTCCCATTCTGAGAAATAAGGTAGGCCACTTGATTTCAACATCTGAACCAGGTTCAAAAAAAGTTGGAGACGGACAGAAGGGTGTGTTCATAATAATTAAACTCATCTGCCTTGTTAGCTAGCAAATAGATCTAAATTGGCTAAACATGAAATATATATATTAGCTGGCCACTCAGCTGGGCCTGTGCTTGAGAGATTGTTTATGAGACGTGTACATTTTTTATAATGCCTGCTACATGAAGTTAGTAATTATTAGTGAATGTGCATTATTCATGGTTCTGGTCAATTTTTTTTATTTTTAAAGCATATTAATAGACTGAGTTTGAAAGCCAGATCAGTGATTACTATAAAAAAGGTTGAACTATTTTGATAAAATAATGAATTGTTAGTGGGTCTTGTGGTTGTGGAAGACTCAGGCTCTTCAGAAAGTAATTCAACATTTTGCTGTGTTACAGCCTGAATTCAAAATGGATTAAATTGATGGTTTTCCCCTCACCCATCTACAAGCAATACCCCAGAATTACAAAGTGAAAATATGTTCTTAGAAATGTTATAACATTTATTGAAAATGAAATACAAATCTAATTTACTTAGGTATTCACATCTGACTCTATACATGTTAAAATCAACTTTGGCAGTGATTACAGCTGTGAGTCTTTCTGGGTAAATCTCTATGAACTTTGCACACCTGGATTGTACAATATTTGCACATTACTATTTTAAATTCTTCAAGATCTGTCAAGTTGGTTGTTGATCAATGGTAGACAGCCATTTTCAAGCCTTGCCATAGATTTTCATGCCGATTTAAGTCAAAACTGTAACTAGACCACTCAGAAACATTCAATGTTGTCTTGCTAAACAACTCCAGTGTATATTTGGCCTTGTTTTAGGCTATTGTTCTGTTGAAAGGTGAATTTGTCTCCCAGTGTCTGTTGGAAAGCAGACCACCAGGTTTTCCTACATGATTTTGCCTGTACTTACCACTATTCCATTTCTTTTTATCCTAAAGAACTCTATAGTCCTTGCAGATGACAAGCAAACGCATAACATGATGCAGCCACCACCATGCTTGTTGAATTTGCCCTAAACATGACACTTTGTATTCAGGACAATAAGTTAATTTCTTTGCCACATTTTTTGCAGTTTTACTTTAGTGCCTTATTGTAAACAGAATGCATGTTTTAGAATATTTGTATTCTGTACAGGCTTCCTTCTTTTCACTCTGTCAATTAGGTTATTATTGTAGAGTAACTACAATGTTGATCCATCCTCAGTTCTCCTATTACACCCATTAAACTAATGGTTTTAAAGTCACCATTGGCCTCACGGTGAAATCCCTGAGTGTTTATCTTCCTCTCCAGCAACTGAGTTAGGAAGGATGCCTGGGTCTTTATAGTGACTGGGTATATTGATACACCATCCAAAGTGCCAAAAATATCACCATGCTCAAAGGGATATAAAAATTTCAGTTTTACCCATCTACCAATAGGTGCCCTTCTTTGCAAGGCATTGAAAAACCTCCCTGGTATTTGTTTGAAATTCACTTTTCGAATTATGGCCCTTACAGGTAATTGTATATGTGGGGTACAGGGATGCGGTAGCTATTCAAAAATAAATGTTAAAACACTATTGTTGCACAACTTGTGACTAACACATTTTTACTTCTGAACTTATTTAGGCTTGCCATAAAGGAGTTTAACTTCTCTAGGATAGGGGGCAGCATTTTCACGTTTGGATGAAAAGCATACCCAAATTCAACTGCCAGCTACTCATCCCCAGAAGATAAGATATGCATATTATTAGTAGATTTGGATAGAAAACACTGAAGTTTCTAAAACTGTTTGAATCATGTCTGTGAGTATAACAGAACTTATTTAGCAGGCGAAACCGAGGACAAACCATTCAGATGTTTTTGTTGTTGTCACTTTAATGGCTTTTCATTGGGAATCCAGATTTCTAATTGACCTTCTTGCAGTTCCTTCCGCTTCCACTGGATGTCAACAGTCTTTAGAAATTGGTTGACATTTTTTCCTTTGTGTAATGAAGAAGTACGGCCATCTTGAACAAGGGTCACTTGAAGTGTACTGTTAGATAAAGGCACGTGACCAGAAAGCTAGCTACAGTTTGTTTTAATCCTGTATTGAACACAGATCATCCCGTCTTCAATTTTAGCGATTATTTACGTTAAAAAATACCTAAAGCTGTATTACAAATGTAGTTTGAAATGTTTTGGCAAAGTTTACAGGTAACTTTTGAGATATTTTGTAGTCACGTTGCACAAGTTGGAACCGGTGTTTTTCTGGATCAAACGCGCCAAATAAATGGACATTTTGGATATATATCGACGGAATTAATCGAACAAAATAACCATTTGTGATGTTTATGGGACATATTGGAGTGCCAACAACAGAAGCTCGTCAAAGGTAAGGCATGAATTATATTTTTATTTCTGCGTTTTGTGTCGCGCCTGCAGGGTTGAAATATGCTTCTCTCTCTTTGTTTACTCTGTTGCTATCCTCAGATAATAGCATCGTTTGCTTTTGCCGAAAAGCCTATTTGAATTCTGACATGTTGGCTGGATTCACAACAAGTGTAGCTTTAATTTGGTATCTTTCATGTGTGATTTCATGAAAGTTGGATTTTTATATTAATTTATTTGAATTTGGCACTCTGCATTTTTACTGGCTTTTGGCCAAGTGGTAGGTTAGCGTCCCACATATCCCAGAGAAGTTAATACTTGACTCCAGACACCAGCTTTTCATTTTTTATTCATTTGTAAACAATTCCACTGTGACATTATGGGTTATTGTGTGGAGGCCAGTGACAATATCTCAATTCAATCCATTTTAAATTGAGGCTGTAACATAACATGTGGAAAACGTCAAGGGGTGTGAATACTTTCTGAAGGCATTGTCCTGTATATTTAGCCTAGGTATAATTTCACAGGACCTGAATTAGGATTATTCCTGACTGAAATGCAGTGCATTTTTACCTTTGATTGTACAACAAAGCATAGAAAAAACAGATATCATAAATCCATACATTTGAGAAGAAAAAAAATCTACATATGATTTTTAGGCCATATCACCGAGCCCTAAATTGAGGGATGGTGATCCTTCAACATTCAACTGTTGTTGGCAATTTAATGGGTGGTTTGGACACTGGGAAGTTCTTGACGTGCGGACTAGTTGGCAAAGTGTCATCTGATCTGCATGCAAAGAGATAAGGCAGATTACACGCACAGACCGTGCCAAAGTAAAGGCACAGCACAATGTTTTCACCAGTGCTTTCCCCTTTAAAAACAGTTAGGCCTCTAGTTGGATTACAGTCCTGCAATAGAATAGCGAGTTCTAATCCCCATCCACAGGACCTGCCGGTAACCAGACTATCCTAGGACTAAAATATCACTGGGTCGTTAGGAGGGCTACTCCTAAAACACTGCAGGCGGCAATTTTCACTGTGCATTTTGTACCAAATCAACACGCCTGTTGATAATCTCAACAGTGCAGTGATGAGACTCCCCTCACCTCTCCGGGGAGACAACTTGCACCTCTATAAACACTGGTTCAAGTTTTAAATTGAATGTAGCATCAATGCTCACAAAAATCAATCATTGCGTTGGCTTGAAATCACGTCAAAGGAGTCTCCAAAGAGTTTTCCCATATTGGCACAGATCTTTGAAATAAAAATACGTTTTTAAACGGAAATCAAGTTGGGCTATATAAAACTGCTAAATGTATTAAACGACATTAAAACAGCTAAAAGTATGATTGACTGCATAAGAGGCTGTTTCCACATGGAAATGTGTTTTAGAAATATCACAGTGGCGTAGCACCAAAGTTCCAATCATTGGGAAGATCTGTGTAACACTAAATCAACACACTACAGGACATTCAACTAGTTTACAACAGCTGTCTGCAGAGGAATTGATAAATCAAAAAATTCCATAAAGATAGTTGCAAAGTGAAGGTGAGAATTTCTATAAAGTTTATAGAATCAGCTTAAATTGGAACTTGATATTCAACATGTGACAAAGCACCAGCCAACTCCAACTTGAAAATATCAGCGCATGTCAAATCAAATGACCATACAACTGTGTGACATTAACTAAACCTGTGACACGAGTGTAAGAACAGACGCTGTTATGAGGATAACCCTGAACTTTCCAGGACTCATCTGTGAGGGGGCCAGTGGAACTGAGTAGCACCCCACGTTGGCCCAGGGCCTGGGACATGGTGCTAAGATCCAACAACCGCTCATTTCCACACGCAGTGATGGCACCGGATCAGCACTCAGCAGGACAGGACATCATCTGGGGCAGCTCCCAATGCTTGACTACTGGGAAATACACAGCGCAATCACTAGACATATGAGACCTAGCAAGAATGCAGGTCAGCTCTGTACACGGTGATACCAGGCCATCCAGTGTGACTAGCCCACGGGACTGAGGGCCACACCATCCATGACATTTGAGTCATATTTGGCTGTGGTTATGATCTCGCTAGCTAGTGCCCAATTCGTTCTGTTCAAACTGGGGAGTCAGCATTACTTAAATATCCGTGGCACCAGGGCCCTCAAATATAACCGCTGCGTACATTTTACACTAAATATCTGAGCCATTTCAGAAAAGACTGCGCACGTACAAAAATAGATATATAAACTTGCTGCACGCCATATATACACATATTTCCCGTTATAAATCAGACCTATCCTGAAATTGTGTGAGTGAACGAGCATTAAAACTCAGTCTGAAAAATGCCCTTATATGCTGTATACTTTGGAAGAATTGGAATTAGGCAAAGGATATTTTTTAAGGAAATACCAATGAATAACTTGATTAAATATCTCTGGAGGTGTTGAGAGAATGTTTTAAACTTAGTGACATTTGCTGTATTTGACTGTTTCTGAAACAATCTATTGTAAATTGTGATCATTTCAATTCACTAATGTTTTGCGTTTACTTTTACTAAATATGCTGCACTGCCCACATTTTCAAGCATGTCTACTAAAATTACAGTAGGCCTACTTAGTGGTAGTCTAGACACTTCAAAGCAAAAATATTAACTGTCTGTTAAATTCTACTGTATACTATAAACCGTGCTCCCTTTTGGATGCATAGCGCAAAATACTTGTTCAATACACACAAAAAGCTTATTTCTCTGAAATTTTGTGCACAAATTTGTTTACATCCATGTTAGTAAGCATTTCTCCTTTGCCAAGATATCCATCCACCTGACAGGTGTGGAATATCAAGACGCTGATTAAACAGCATGATCATTACAGGTGCACCTTGTGCTGGGGACAATAAAAGGCCCCTAAAACGTGCAGTTGTCGCAACACAATGCCACAGATGTCTCAAGTTGAGGGAGTGTGCATTTGGCATGCTGACTGAAGGAATGTCCACCATAGCTGTTGCCAGAGAAGCCGTCTCCAACGTTGTTTTAGAGAATGTGGCAATACATCCAACCGGCCTCACAACCGCAGACCACGTGTAACCACGCCAGCCCAGGACCTCCACATCCGGCTTCTTCACTTACGGGATCGTCTGAGACCAGCCACCTGGACAGCTGGTGAAACTGTGGGTTTGCGCAACCCAATAATTTCTGACCACACTGTCAGAAACTGTCTCAGGGAAGATAATCTGCATGCTCGTCGTCCTCACCGGGGTCTTGACCTGACTGTGGCTCGACGTCGTAACGGACTTCAGGGGGAAAATATTCACCTTCTATGGCCACTGGTACGCTGGAGAAGTGTGCTCTTCACAGATGAATCCTGTTTTCAACTGTACTGGGCAGATGGCAGACAGCGTGTATGACATCGTGCAGGCGAGCAGTTTGCTCATGTCAACGTTGTGAACAGAGTGCCCCATGGTGGCAGTGGGGTTATGGTATGGGCAGGCATAAGCTTCGGACAACGAACACAACTGCATTTTATCAACAGCAACTTGAACGCACAGAAATACCGTGATGAGAACCTGAGGCCCATTGTTGTGCCATTCGTCTGGCGCCATAACCTCATGTTTCAGCATGATAATGCACGGCCCCATGTCGCAAGGATCTGTACACAATTCCTGGAAGCTGAAAATGTCCCAGTTCTTCCATGGCCTGCATACTCACCAGACATGTCACCCATTGAGCCATTTTGGGATGCTCTGGATCGACATGCATGACAGCATATTCCAGTTCCCGCCAGTATCCAGCAACTTCACACAGCATTGAAGAGGAGTAAGACAACATTCCACAGGCCACAATCAACAGCCTGATCAACTCTATGCAAAGGAGATGTGATGCGCTGCATGAGGCAAATGGTGGTCACACCAGACAGACTGGTTTTCTGATCCACGAACAAACCTTTATTTTTTTAAGTATCCGCCTTCCCATTCATGTGAAATCCATAGATTAGGGCCTAATGAATTTATTTAAATTGACTGATTTCCTTATATAAAACTGCAACTCAGTAAACTCTTGAAATTGTTGCATTTATATTTTTGTTCAGTGTAATAGCCTACAACAGGCCCAATTAAATGAGAGATGAGTATGGTAATTTCTTGCAAGCTAAACTGTCATCGGGAATATGAACCCATCATGACAAGAAAAAGTGGTGAGGAATTAGTGTAATGTTATGAAAATATGTATTATGTTTATTAATAAAATATTGTTTACTTGCAATATTAGAAATGACAGTAGGCTATTCAGAGACATATACAGTAGCCTAAAAAACAAATGGAAAAGGTGAAGTCTGTTCTACCGTTAAACTGTGCTCAGGATCAGATCGATCAAAATACTTTAAATTGTTTTTATTTAGTGTAAAGTGGATCCAATTAAGAGTGAGACAGCACTTTGTAGGCCTATATGTTACTTCACGAGTATGAAACCATCAGTCAGAAAAGATTAGGAAATTATTCTGAAATGATCATGGAAATTAAATAGATGCCCATTTCTAACTGTTTCAGAATGAAAAAATGCCCCAAAATCTTAGCGCTTCTCACTAACAGCAAATGTTTGTATCTTATTATATTTCCCAGTTTTTTGTTATGAATAAGCGTGTGGTCATATCCCCCATTTTCTCTAAATACTAAGCTACTTGCAATGCAATACTTCAACCAATAGAAACTGTGCATACACATGGTCTAAAGTTTATGCGAAGCTAAGCACATTCTCACGTCAACCTTTGCGTGAAAATTGGCGCACGTGTTTTGGGGTATATTTTGTACGTAGACACTGGAGACCAGCCCAAAACATGTACCAGTCGCTGTTACTTAAACCTACCTTGTAGCATCACAGAGCACATGAAACAAAAACTTCCAATGTGCGTTCTTTGTCAATTAAGCAAATTACATTTGAGTTTCAGATAACACAAAATATGGGATACAGTAACAAATGGAGATTTGTTGTCATCCAAAGCGGGGGACTTATTGTTGTAAAAACAGCAACAAGATGTAAAAATGTACATTCCATTTAGTCTTACTTCATGTGATGTTTGAGCAATTGGGTGGAAATTGTGTATTCCATTCTTATAAAGACACATTGCCAGTGCCAGAATGGAAGGCCTTCACCTGGAGAGGTAACAAAAGTGCATACTAAGTGGGATAGAGGACAGCTCTCATTAAAGCTCAATCAGTTCCTTGTCTCTGGTGTCAAGGGGAAAAAGTCAACCCAGAGCACTAATGTCACTCCTTGTGCCCGCCAGCAAACTAAAAGGCTTTAGCCTAGACGGAAATGCTCCACAAAGACGAGGCTAGTTTATGAAGGCACTTATATCAAATATCTCTGGAAGCCTACTAGCAAGACTGGATCACTTGTGAGAAACACAAAATGTTCATGTTGTATTCTGAGTAACATAATGGTTAAACGTTTTGGCTAAGCTTTTCAATTAAAAACTGAATTGAAATTAGAAACACTTCTGTTCACCCTTGTATTATACATTGAGCTAAATTCTCTACACATACCAGGGGCCTGAAGGTTGATGTACTGTGTAAGGAATGTAATGTAAAACTTCACACTGCCTGCACAGAATCCAAGAATAACCTGGCCATTACCTAACCCACTGACACCAAAAGGCATTGGGCAAAAACATTAGTGTCAATCATCCCACAGAGGGATACCAAGTTCAACTCTTTAAATCCATTTAGCTGAAATAGCACATTTTAGGAGCCATTTTAGCTGCCAATTTTAGGTGCCATCTTAAAGGTTCTGGCATGATTTCATACAATGACTGCTTTTCTATTAAAAAAAAGGTAACTGCTGAAGTAACTTGAGGCATCTGGCAGCAAAATATACTTAAACAGAAACAGGCAGCCAGTTAAATAAACACTGCCTATCAACAGAAGATTGTACAGTAATAGGATGTTCTGAAAAGGTCTTGGAACGGTATTCAATTCTTTACAACAGGCTCGTCTGACAATAGGCGAAAATCTAGGCCAGAGAATTACTGATTCCTCATAAGAAAATGGCCGTGTTACAACACTTTGCACAACATACATTTTTTCTGGATCAAAAAGGGGCTTAGGTGGTGGACCTGGCAGGGGGGGCAATCAGCACATCTACATTTTACAGGACCCATTTATGGCTGTGTAAAGAATATTGTTCATTTTTGTAGACAATTTTCTATGATTCTACATACTCTGCCAAGGAGCTGAGATAAAATTGTGTAGTTTTAAAGCAAGTTTCCTGACATCCTATGAATTTTGCCATGGCTAATGTGATGTGCTTTTGCTCAAACAATCAAATGAAAACTGCTTAATTCAGTGTTTTGGGAATTTTCAATTCTCCCTGTCTAGCTTTTACTTTAGTAATTTTTAGTTCTCAAAGATATTAAAGGTCCATTGTCATTTACACATACTTTATAATTTAAGAGGTTTAAGTTTACACAAAGCATTTTTACATCACGAAAATGTAATTTCCAATTGTATTTATAATAATTTCTGGACTTTTTTTCTTCTTCCTTTTTCAGGTTGCCTAGGGGCCAGCCCAAGGATTACAATGGCAGAAAAATCCCTACGAGATAACATTAGGCCTTTTTTATATGTCGTAATTTTCAACTGAAGGCACATTATTTCCTCATGTTTGTCAGTCTCCAGGTTGAGAATCCCCACTCTGTCCTTCTGATCAGATGTGCAAACAGAGCAACGGGTTGACATTGGCACTGCTCACGTCAGACATGGATAACAGTCTGTCTGCCATGCTACCTGAGGACTATTGCACAATGCACTTACAAAGCACAATGCTCTAAAGGCTGTATATTATCATACCATTCTCTGAGTAGGACTTGACCTAGACAAAGAAAGAATGAATCACTGGATGGTGAAAAAGGACATGGTGTTAAAATAAAACTTTTTATATGCCATATGTTAAGGGGTTCACTCACTGCTCTAGAATGTAGAGAAAAACAGGGCAATTCAAGAGGGTGATACAAAATGTCAAAATGTAGTTCTTTGCCCTCTCAGAATTAATTAGATTGTTCGCTACAATATTGTAACCTTAATGTACTTGACAGTGTTGATTAAATAAGAGCGTTAATTTTCTGTGACAGTTGCTTGTTTTGACCGTGCTGCTCTTGGTTGCATCTCCTCCATATTTGGCGTTGGCAGGTGGTACCATTTGTAGGCGTTTCTGTGGGTTGGATCAATCAAAATCAACTTAATACGTCGTCATTTTCATTTCCAGATCCTTGGCTTTCATTGGCTATATTGGCAATCAATCTACATTGAGAGGCCGTTTCTATGGCGATTTAAAGGGCAAGACTCAAAAATACACAATGAAAAAAGGAACAGATTGTCCGAGGTCAGATATTTAAATTCAGTCTGTTAATAACCTCTTATGCAAGGGGGCAGTATTTTCACATCCGGATGAAAAGCGTGCCCATAGTAAACTGCCTGTTACTCAGGCCCAGAAGCTAGAATATGCATATAATTAGTAGATTTGGATAGAAAACTCTAAAGTTTCCAAAACTGTTAAAATAATGTCTGTGAGTATAACAGAACTCATATGGCAGGCAAAAAACGGACAAAAATCCAACCAGGAAGTGGGAAATCTGAGGTTTGTAGTTTTTCAAGTGATTGTCTATCCAATATACAGTGTCTATGGGGTCAGATTGCACTTCTTAAGGCTTCCACTAGATGTCAACAGTCTTTAGAACGTTGTTTCAGGCTTCTACTATGAAAGGGGAGCGAATAAGAGCTGTTTGAATCAGGGGTCTGGCAGAAAGCCTTTAGTTTAGTCACGCACGAGCTCCGTTCCCTTTCATTTCTAATGACAAAGGAATTGTCCGGTTGGAAGATTTATGATAAAAACATCCTAAAGATTGATTCTATACATCGTTTGACATGTTTCTACAAACTGTAATGGAACTTTTTTGACTTTTCGTCTGGACAAAAAGGAGGCATTTGGACATAAATGATGGACTTCATCAAACATGTATTGTGGAACTGGGATTCCTGGGAGTGCATTCCGATGAAGATCAAAGGTAAGTGAATATTTATAATGCTATTTCTGACTTTTGTTGACTCCACAACATGGTGGGTATATGTATGGTGGCTGAGCGCTGTACTCAGATTATCGCATGGTGTGATTTTGCAGTAAAGTTTTTATTTTTTATTTTTTTTATCTGACACAGCGGTTGCATTAAGGAGAAGTATATATTTAATTCTATGCATAACACTTGTATCTTTCATCAACGTTTATGATGAGTATTCCTGTAAATTGAAGTGGCTCTCTGCAAAATCACCGGATGTTTTGAAGGCAAAACATTACTGAACATAACGCGCCAATGTAAACTGAGATTTTTGGATATAAATATGAACTTCATCGAACAAAACATACATGTATTGTGTAACATGAAGTCCTATGAGTTCCATCTGATGAAGATCAAAGGTTAGTGATTAATTTTATCTCTATTTCTGCTTTTTGTGACTCCTCTCTTTGGCTGGAAAATGGCTGTGTTTTTTTGTGACTAGGCGCTGACCTAACATAATCTCATGGTATGCTTTCGTCGTAAAGCCTTTGTGAAATCGGACACTGTGGTGGGATTAACAACAAGTTTATCTTTAAAATGGTGTATAATACTTGTATGTTTGAGGAATTTTAATTTTGAGATTTCTGTTTGAATTTGGCACCCTGCACTTTCACTGGCTGTTGTCAAATCGATCCCGTTAAAGGGATTTCAGCCGTAAGTTAAATATATATTTAGTCCCCACTGTTTTATATTCAGCAGATTTCATTTAGAAAAAGCTCATGTTTTCACTCACAAACCTGTAGCCACTAGTTTGAACGTCATCTCTGCCGCGAAACAGCGCCACAGAGTTCTATTGAGCAGTGACCACTTTTTGATCATGCCCATGATGACATTCCATTTACTCTAAACATGCTAAATTCTCAGAGTAAATCTGTAACTTTTGAACCATATATGGCAAAGACACGGGGTTTGGATTATTGTTTTTCTGTAGCAATCCCCATTTGCATAAACCTTGAATTAATTAATACTTTTATGGGTGAACACCCTAAATGTGTTATCGATTTCTTCCTGGTCAATATAGGGCCAGAGGCAGTGCTTAACTATTTAATCTACAAAACCACAATAAAATATTAAAGTAATTCTACTGTGTGTTTGGAATAGACATAGAACTCCCCAGACAGAGAAAAAGGGACCAGCCAGACCTTGGGAAATCACTTCACAGCTGTTTATCCTGGGCACAGATATCAAAACTGGAGCACAAGGCATTGCTTGTCATCTTAACTTCCCTCCCTTCTTTGTGGTTTATGAGCTTTTTCAAGACGGCTCTCATTGTGTTTTTGTCTCTGTGGCCAGTCGACTACAGGGCTGCGGCTGAGGGACAACACCCCCCAAATGATGCGAGATTGACCTCTCACCCCTCCCAGCTTCAGCTTCCAAACCACAGTGCTCCATACTGGGGGGAGGGGGGGGTCAAAAGGGAATCAATGGCTCCCTCCTCTAACAGGTAAAAAAGATGTCTAGCTAGGCCAAACTGTGACTAAGGGGTTTATTCTTAAACGCCAGCGAATATACGACGAGGTATACAATGACACAGTTTAAGTGCTTACTCAGGCATGTCTGTACAGGAGGACTTGCATATCAACTGTAAAAAGACTTCAAGTGGGATACATTTCAACACCTCAATCAATCAGCAGATACTCCAATATGAAAATATCATACTAAGTAGTGATTGGGGGAGGGGGTCGTTACCGATGTCAATCACAATACATACAAAATTGTGCGAACCGCAATACTTATGGACACCTAAGTGTAGTATTAATATCCTATTGTGAGGTCCCTGGCAATTCCCAGCCCTAGTACTAAGAATCAAATGTTTGTTACATGCGCCGAACACAACTAGTGTAGACTTTACCGTGAAATGCTTGCTTAAGAGACCTTCCCAACGATGCAGAGTTAAAAAATAATAAGAGGCTGTATCTTTAACTCGTGTGCAGTAAGCACAGCCACAAAAAAAGCCAGATTCCCACAAATTGGCAATTAGACAACAGTACAGTGGACAATGGAGCCTGGGGATGAAAGGCATAAAAAAGTGCCTCTATTCATCAACTACAAAGCTGCGTAATGTCTGCATCCTCTGAAATCAGAGCCAAGCTCGGGTAGGGAAATAAAAGAGAAAAGCTACGGTACTATCCCTCCAGCTGAACGACTGCAGGTTTCATTCAACAGAATTGCCCAATTCTCCACTGACTAGGCATCACAAAATACATTTCTCAAGCACAAATCCCACACAGATTCCTGTAATTTCAAACCCTTAAATGTACAATATTTGTGTATCCAACATCAACTGTAACTAACAATGTAGTCTTCAAATCAATGTTTCTTTAGTGGGCAAAAATGTGCATGAACAGCATGATTACCACATATTTGGAGCATGATTAGCACGTGTTACGAATAAAATGTTTTAATACTAATAGGCCATATTTTTCAAAGAAAAGCACAGCAGGATACCATCTATGTTCTTATTAGCTACATCAAGGACACTGCATAGCGTTATCAAGCTAGGTAGCTAATGTTTTGTTTTCTTTCCAAACGGTTTCAAAGCACACTGGCTATGTTGGCCACTTCCTCTTCCCTAACTCAATCAATTTAAAGACAAGAATCATGAAACTACTTGCCATACTACTGGGTTTGTTAGACTGTAGTTAGATGTTCATGAACACAAACCTTGTAGTTGGTTTCCTGGCCTGGCAGGCTTGTCTCAGTCAAATATAGAATAAAATATAGATGGCAAGCATCAATGTAGATGGCAAGCATCAACCATATATATATCGCTAGCAATTCAAAACAACTCAAAGTCCATGACTGAAGAACATTAATTACCAGCTGACAAAAAAAAAAATCAGTCAGGGAAATGCTGTAAGTGGGAGGTTACTGACAAAATACAGCAAGCTCGATATGGTCATTTGAGCTACTTGTGGCTAGCCTCCAAGATGTCTCACTTTTCACGACTGCCAGAAGTAATATAAGCAAAGCAACGTAACGCAATGGTTTTTATTGCACTTCACTTGTTCACTGCAATTCATACATGGCTAGTTAGCTAGATAACGTTGAACAAACGACATTGTTCAGCAAACTTACCTAGCCTAACATTTGCTACTAAACTTTGCCAAATGTCATCGATCGCTGTTCAACATCACTACATGGCTAGTTGTATTTTATCTAGTTAAAACATATACTTAGCTAGTTGGTTGTGATACGCCCATAGCTTCATTACTGACTCTAAATCAAAGGTTTAACATCAAAGCTAGCTAACTTAACTAATTGGCTGGTAAGCGAACGTTAGTTACAGTACCTTAGTTTGCAACGTTATGTAAATGTTTGCTAGTTGGCGAATGAAGTTGACCGTTTTGATCGTTCCAATTAATGGCGGTAATGGAAAAACTAGACACCTAATTAACTAACTAACAACCTGAATCCTTGCTGAATTCTTACTTTGCTTGCCAACATAGCTAGCGCACTTGTTACGTTAGCTAGCAAGTCTTATAAAGGCTGATTGGCTAGAGTTTAATATTGAAAACACACACACTGGAAGCTACCAGCCTCGTTTAACACTGGGTTCATTTAAAAAGGTAGCTGAAAGGCAATCCTAAAATGACTAGTTGGTGTGTAGTAACAAACATGCATCTAACTCGTGTAGTTAGCTAAATAAATAAAATAGTAACGCTGGCTATCGAGCTAATGAAGCTTGCTGGCATGGCAGCGAAGTAGCCAGTTGCTAACCAGCTAACTATGTCAGCCAACGAGCAAAATATACCTAATATGTAGTTACATTTACATGAGTTGTTCAATTACCTTGCTACTCTGGTAACCTTCAAATGCCCTCAAGGCGCTGTCAGTGAGTTTTACGTGAAAGACGGAGATATTACTGCCATTGCTCACTCGTCCACAGGACAGTCCGTAGCACTGCTCCTCCTTCAACGCCGCCATCTTGCTACCATTGCCTCCACGCTCGCGCACGAGCAGCACTCTGTCGTAAACGCAGAAAAACTCCCACAGCTTTCTAATGAATATGCATGTTACGTACACGACGTGATGAAGTCATAAGTTAATAATACATTGAAACATACTAAATAATATATTATATAAACATAGCATTTATGCGCGACAAATAAGTTCGTCAAATTTATCGGGAGGATTTATCATAAACTATTTCTTTACTTCAATATAATGAAGCACTGAGGTGAAAATATGAATCATTAAAACATGACACATGTCTGACCACTGGTTACCAATGGAAAGCATATCAGAGATGTGCGTAGGAAGGAAAAAGGAAACATTAGGTCACTGGACTACGTCAACGAGACGTCAATGTCTCACTGAATACATGAGTTGGGAATGTCCAGTCTAACACATTGGTACCAAAGAAATGGAACATGAGAGGAAACACTAAGTAAATGACTATCGGTCTTCAGACAGATACAGTTTATGTTGAAAGGAGTGGAGGGTCAAACAATACAATATAAACAAAATCAAGGACACAAAAAAGCATCACAATACAGTGGTCTCTACCTTCTGTTGTGCTGTCAATCCATTTACTAAGACAGTAACAGTGGCAAGCATTCAATTTGACACAATTGTGTAGGCATGGAGACTATGCCCTGTAATAACAGAGGTGAAGAATCACTCCCAACCTGTCAAAGGTAGCTTGACAGTTGTATGGGTGACAAGACAACTTCAAGATTAGATTCCAGAAGGCTGATAATACTGTAATGAAACAGCATTGATATCCGTGCTTATAAACCTAGGGTCGTTGCAATACTAAAGGTTATTTGGCTCATAGCAACAAAGCTGACAAACTTTTATTGAAATAAATACAAAAGCAACAAGTGAGAGAATGTGAGAAACGCAAAAGCAACAAATATCTGCAACATTTAACTCTGTCTTTTTACATATGGTCTATTGTAGGAAAAAAAACAATAGATTTCTCATGTGACAACAAAATTATAGAAAAATAAGCCTCAAAATAGAAACACTTCACATTTAACGGTTGTCAAAAACAAAAACAAGCAAAGTGACCAAACCTAAAATTGGTATTAGAATGTACACCCTTCAAAGTTTGGTTTCAGAATCATCAAAAGTGACGTACACTCCATTTACTTTATAAATAACTAATTATATATTAAAGCATGGGTTTTAAAAGGAATGTGACAGTTTTCATTGACCAAGACTGTGAGTGTGGATCACAGGGCCAGTTAATACACCATCTAGATTAATCCCATACCCCCCCAACATTGGCACCAACCCAATAAACAAACAAGAGCAGAATACCTTTCTAACAATTTTTTTTTACACAATTGTACAATCTTATGCTAAAAAAAAACATTACATTTAAAAAAAAAAAAACACATCACATTAGCTAATTTTAAATATTTGACAGATCATTCCTAGAATTATAATTTCAGAGTGCTCAATCAATCAATTCATATTTAGAATCACTACTAGAGGAGCGCAAGACATTGGCAGCAATTAACAATTAGTGTCTGTCAAATGGACGTACATACATTTGAAAAGTATTTAGAACATTTCATATACAAATATTGATTGTATAGTATTTGTCACATAAAATTATCCTTCTCCCAAGGAGTGACAGAATAGTGTGAGAAACCTATGGACAGCCACACTAAAGAGGTGACACAAAACCCATTTCTCCCCCTTTTTTTGTTAGTTTTTTTTAGTTCCAAAAGGCACTGCCAGATGTCCAGTTGCTTTATGTGGGTCCCATTTTGCACGGAGCAGGCAATCACCAGAATAGTATTGATCTCATCTAATTTCTGGCAGCTATGACAACTGACAAGGCGACACCTCCAATGGCAACTGCAGTGGCACCGAAGAGCCATTTCCAGCTGACAACCTGTGGACAATATACAAGAAATGTAAGGCTTTCTGTTGACACCTGGAATTAATAAATTTCTGATCCCCAGCTGATTTGAAATCAAATAGGGTGTTAATGCCAGCATCAGTTTGTTGACATGAGCAGGTGAAGCTTCTTGAGAGGACGGTCTCACCCATGACGACTTGGCCTGGTGTTTCTGCATGCCGCTGCTGCCGCTGGCTGGGTTGCCTAGCATCTTCTTGTACATGGCCTGCTCTGCGCCTTTCTGCTCCGAGTGCTTCTTCACCAGCTTGGAGAGTTCTGCGTGGATGGTCTACCCCAGGAGACAAAGTGTGAGAATAATCTGCAGGCGTACTACTCTACACCCACTCATATGTGTATATCATACACATTCACTCATAACACTTTCCCAATGGCTTGTGCACCATAATCGTCAGGTGTTCTGGTAACTGCAGATGGCTTGATTATTGGCCCTTGATGCTGTGAATTTCATATACTTGCTAATAAAAAACAACAACTTTATATCAAGTCTGACTCATTCCTCTGAAGGGTTGGTAAGTTGGCAATTTAGGACATTTTCACAGCATTGGTCAGAATGTCTTATACAGCCTCTGAGGAACCACTTACTGGCACTGTGTTGTGGACCGAGGAAAGTAGAGACTTTGGGTAAGTCTCTGCTCTTAGCAGCAGTGGGAGAGGAGACTAAATGGGTGCTTGACAGTATTACGTTTCTACAGGACCCCCTTGGCTTTCCCATGTTGCAATACTTCTGATCATGTACAGTCGTGGCCAAAAGTTGAGAATGACAAATATTAATTTTCACAAAGTCTGCTCCCTCAGTGTCTTCAGATATTTTTGTCAGATGTTACTATGGAATACTGAAGTATAATTACAAGCATTTCATAAGTGTCGAAGGCTTTTATTGACAATTACATGAAGTTGATGCAAAGAGTCAATATATGCAGTGTTGACCCTTCTTTTTCAAGACCTCTGCAATCCACCCTGGCATGCTGTCAATTAGCTTCTGGGCCACATCCTGACTGATGGCAGCCCATTCTTGCATAATCAATGCTTGGAGTTTGTCAGATTTTGTGGGTTTTTGTTTGTCCAGCCGCCTCTTGAGGATTGACCACAAGTTGTCAATGGGATTAAGATCTGGGGAGTTTCCTGGCCATGGACCCAAAAAATTGATGTTTTGTTCCCCGAGCCACTTAGTTATCACTTTTGCCTTATGGCAAGGTGCTCCATCATGCTGGAAAAGGCATTGTTCGTCACCAAACTGTTCCTGGGTGGTTGGGAGAAGTTTCTCTTGGAGGATGTGTTGGTACCATTCTTTACTCATGACTGTGTTCTTAGGCAAAATTGTGAGTGAGCCCACTCCCTTGGCTGAGAAGCAACCCCACACATGAATGGTCTCAGGATGCTTTACTGTTGGCATGACACAGGACTGATGGTAGCGCTCACCTTGTCTTCTCCGGACAAGTTTTTTTCCGGATGCCCCAAACAATCGGATAGGGGATTCATCAGAGAAAATGACTTTACCCCAGTCCCCAGCAGTCCAACCCCTGTACCTTCCTGGAGAGAAGTGGCTTCTTTGCTGCCCTTCTTGACACCAGGCCATCCTCCAAAAGTCTTCGCCTCAGTGTGCGTGCAGATGCACTCACACCTGCCTGCTGCCATTCCTGAGCAAGCTCTGTACTGGTGGTGCCCCGATCCTGCAGCTGAATCAACTTTAGGAGATGGTCCTTCTTGGGCACGCTTCTTGGACTTTCTTGAGCGCCCTGAAGTCTTCTTCACAACAATTGAACCACTCTCCTTGAAGTTCTTGATGATCCGATAAATGGTTGATTTAGGTGCAACCTTACTGGCAGCAATATCCTTGCCTGTGAAGCCCTTTCTGTGCAAAGCAATGATGAAGGCACGTGTTTCCTT
Source organism: Salvelinus alpinus (assembly GCF_045679555.1). Taxonomy (NCBI): domain Eukaryota; kingdom Metazoa; phylum Chordata; class Actinopteri; order Salmoniformes; family Salmonidae; genus Salvelinus; species Salvelinus alpinus. Next base: position 20,872,132 of record NC_092091.1, read on the forward strand.
GCAGGAAACCATGGTTGACAGAGGAAGAACAATGATTCCAATCACCACCCTACTTTTGAAGCTTCCAGTCTGTTATTCGAACTCAATCAGCATGACAGAGTGATCTCCAGCCTTGTCCTCGTCAACACTCACACCTGTGTTAACTAGAGAATCACTGACATGTCAACTGGTCCTTTTGTGGCAGGGCTGAAATGCTGTGGAAATGTTTTTTGGGGATTCAATTAATTTGCATGGCAAAGAGGGACTTTGCAATTAATCTGATCACTCTTCATAACATTCTGGAGTGTATGCAAATTGCCATCATACAAACTGAGGCAGCAGACTGTCAAAATTAATATTTGTGTCATTCTCAAAACTTTTGGCCACGACTGTACACACCAGTAATGTTTGAAGACAGAAATGACATAACTGCTGCCGTTCTTGTCATCTTTCCCCATTTCACAAAAAAAAGTTATGAGAAGATAAAAGCTAATTGCGTTTGCTTAAATGAATGTATTCGGACAAGAAAACAATAACATCCATAAAAAATAAGTAGGGAGTGGACCAACATTTTTTCATCTAAAACTGCAAGCTTTTAATCTAGACCCTTGAAATTACATCTGTAATGGTTTATTACTCCTAATCTTAAACACTTCAGCGAAAACACCACCACAAACATGCCCGGGTAGCTACACTTTAGAGAGTATACAACCAACTCGTCAGTGGTGCACTCGGCATCCCAGTTCAGATGGCAAGAGCATGCCTAGTGCTAATGGAAGATAAAAATAATAATAAAAATGTGTTTAACTAGGCAAGTCAGTTAAGAACAAATTCTTATTTACAATGATGGCCTACATCAGCCAAACCCGAACAACGCTGGGCCAATTGAGCGCCGCCCTATGGGACTCCCAATCACAGCCGGTGTGATACAGCCTGGATTTGAACCAGGGTGTCTGTAGTGACACTTCAAGCGCTGAGATGCAGTGCTTTAGACCGCTGTGCCACTCGGGAGCCCCATGAACCACTGAAAATCCTTAACCACCCACAAAACACACTCGTGCACTACATTAGAGCCCGAGAAACAAAACACACTGTATGGGACATTTATAAAAGACATTCAGCGAAAGCACGATTTCACAGGTTGGTGTGCAGGACTGAAAAAAAAGACAGTCGGCAGGAGTGGGGAGGGTTGGACATGAGTGGTAAGTATTAACATGCAGCTGGTCCAAGAAGCCCACTCTGTAGTGCGCTCTGTCAGATTGCCCCGTTCACTGAGCCTCATGTCTAAGCAATGCCTTGGATATCACCTGGGAACAGAGGAACCAACCTATTTACAGCGACAACAACAAACTCAGATCCACCAAAATGAGTATGCAGTCCACCTGGTTTCCCTGGTCATCAATATTAGAGAATGTGGTACCACCTGGTGGATGTAAGTGAAAACTGCAACAACATGCGGTCCTGAAAATATGTTTACATTCTACATCTTTCTAAATAATGTTTTTGTGAATGTGGAGTGCAATACCTTGTTACTTGGTTCCAACTTCAGGGCCCTCTTCAAAATCTTTATAGCTTCAGCATATTCCCCTTGCAAGGCCAATACCTAGAGACACAGATGTAGTCCATGGTGATACTTTCAGAGATGGACAGTCATATTCACAATTACACATACACAACTAGTCAGTTGTGTGAGACCTACCTTGCCTTTGCGGAATAGGGCTTTTATGTTGTCTGGCTGGTGGGCCAGTACTGAAACGCAGGACCGTAGTGCTGCTTCATAGTGATCCAACTTGAGCTGGGCAGCTGCCATGTTGTTTAGACACTTCACCTTCACGTCCATCAGCTCCTCCTCTTCCTCCGGGCTAATGTCCACTGAAACAGACACACACAGCAACAGTAAGCTACAGGGAGCCCAGCCCCATCTAAAAACAGTGCTTTTGCAAAAAACACATCTCTGTCACCTTTGGAGCTGGACTCTGTGATCTGCAGGGCGATGCCATAAGAGTTAACAGCGAAGGCATAGTCCGCTCTCTGGTAGTAGACATTTCCCCTCTCCCTCTTCTGCCCAGCCAGGGCGATCCTCTCCTGGGGGGACAGGAGCTCAAGGTCGGGGGCCTCAGTGGCATCAAGCAGCTGGACCTCCAGGGCCAACTCCGCATTGGGAGGCACCTCAGGGACAAGACTGCCAGCGGTGAAGGCCAGGGCACGGAGCACACAATCAGAGAGCAAAGTCAGGACGTGTACTATAAGCACTGAGCTCTAGATATTTTAAAATGTATTTTACCAGGTAAGTTGACTGAGAACACATCATTTACAGCAACGACCTGGGGAATAGTTACAGGGGAGAGGAGGGGGGATGAATGAGCCAATTGGAAGCTGCGGATGGTTATGGGGACCGTGATGGTATGAGGACCAGATTGGGAATTTAGCCAGGACACCAGGGTTAACACCACTACTCTTACGATAAGTGCCATGGGATCTTTAGTGACCACAGAGATTCAGGACACCCGTGTAACGTCCCACCTGAAAAACGGCACCCTACACAGGGCAATGTTCCCAATCACTGCACTGGGGCATTGGGATATTTTTTTTTAGACCAGAGGAAAGGGTGCCTCCTACTGGCCCTCCAACACCACTTCCAGCAGCATCTGGTCTCCCATTCAGGACCAAACCTGCTGAGCTTCAGAAGCAAGCATGCAGGATGCAGGGTGGTATGCACCATTTCACTCACTGCTCTTTCTGAGAATGGAAGAGGGCTGAGGTGTTTAGCTTTGCTCCCATTAAAAGGTGCAGCTACAAAGAACCATGAGGCACAAGTTCATGATATCTACTCCAACTTCATGAAGCATTGGGAGAATTTCAGAGTTATCTTTATAGGAAATTACAATCTCAGAATAGGTAGCTTGTTTGGGTAACAAGACATGCCAGTGAAACCACAAAGAACCAGCAAGATTAAGAAATCCTCCATACCTCCCCAAGGAACCATATGCATATTTAGCATTGGCTTGGACAAGGGCCTTCTCCCTCATTTCCATGAGCTGCACTGTGAGATCCAGAGCCTGCAAGAGCACAACAGACTTAAAGCCTGATCACTACACTTCTCACCATCTTGGTTTGGATGCATTGCTGGTGAATATAAACTCGACACTGAACTTGAAATACACATTTCATCCATTTACACTTCTGAGATCTACTAACATCACTACCTTGTACGCAATCAGATCGGATTTGCCTTCACTTAAAATACTGAGTAGAATGTACCTGGATGACATCACCATCTCCCAGAGTGAAAGAGAGCTCAGGTTGCTCTTCTATAAGAGTCCCATCAGCCAGTGAAGTCTTCAGGTGAATCACGACATTCTGGCCTTTTGTGGGCCTGCTGTCTGGCCCATTCCCTGCCTGCAGGACTTTCTTCTTTAGCTGGCCATTACCTGCAAATAGATACGTGAGAATATATATCAAATGGTGATGACGGTCACCCAGAGATGTTCCTTTCTCTCTGACCTAAATATAGAAAAAATTAATTTTGTTACCTAGTATATCCATCCATTCGTCTAGTGGAGCTGAAGTGCCAGTGTCTTGGTCCGCTGCAGGCACCTCTGTTTTAGTCTTCTTCCCACCCCCAGCATCTTCCAAAGGAGGAGGGTTGTCATCAATGTCATCATCCAGCATCTCAAAGTCTTCCCCACTGTCCAGCAGCGAGGCTTTCCCTGACTTCTTCCCTGAGAGAACCATCTCTGGGTTATCCCCGGCACCCTTCACCTCCTCTTTGTCAGTCATCTGTTGATATGCCTTCAATGCGATTTAGAAATACAGATGAGAATAAACAGGGGTAATTTGGTTAGCAGGATAAATTGTGCTGCTAATTAAGGGGTGTTACTGGCTATACACACACACACACTCTCTCTGGCATCATACCGTGCAGCTTGTTTGGAAATAATGGGTTGCTGTGGTTTGGCCAGATTCATCCATGATTCTGGGTCTGGTAACGTTAGCTAGATACCATGACAGTGAAGACCCATGGCGTTCATGGCGCATTGGCGTTCACTCCCACTGCACTAAAAACTGCTATGGTGAAACCCCTTCTGAAGAAAAGTAATCTAGATTCTTCAGCCAATCTCCAACCTTCCATTCTTAAGCAAAAATCTGGAGAAATTGGTGTTTAAACAGCTAAACGAATTAACTGCCAAATGTATTTTAGAAAAATTCCAATCTGTTTTTTGTGCCCACCACAGCACAGCCTTAGTTAAAGTGGTAAATGATCTTAGAGCCAACACAGACGCCAAACAGCTCCCTGTCCTTGGATTCTTGGATTTAAGTGGTGCATTCGACACTGACCACTGATGTCCTTCTGGACAGACTGGAGAGGTGGGTTGGTCTCTCCGGTTCAGTTCTAAATTGGTTTAGGTCCTATTTAACCGGTCGAGAGTGTCGTCACCCTTGGTGAACATAACTCAAAGAAAATACATGTCACATGGCTTTCCACAAAGTTCGATTTTGGGTCCGGTACTGTTCAGTTAAATATGTTACCCCTTGGCAGCGTTATCAGAAAGCACAGCATTGATTTTCAATGCTACGCAGATGATAACTTGAAATTGAGTCCAGGATCTAAAATAACACCAAGGTTTTTTACCTGGTGTTTAATCTTTATTGCCCATGAATTAAAATGTGTGGCTAGATTCTCTCTCTGCTTTGGCTCCAACAATAAGTGCCTCGGGTTTGTCTTGATTTAGCTGGAGGAAGTGAGCCATCCGATTATTTAAATCACAAATAATTTATCCGTGGAGCTAAAAATCCTTTATTACAAGCAGGCTTGACTACTGTAATGCTCTCGTCTGCCCAAGAAAGCCATTGGTCAACCGCAAAACATACAGAATGCTGCAACACGGGTACTGACCAAGACCAGACGGAGAGCACACATTACACCGGTTTTAAGGTCTCTGCACTGGCTGACTGTGAGCTTTAGAAATACTTTAAAGATTATTCTATTGGTTTTAAATCAATCCACAACTGTGCACCCAAATACATGTTAGACATGATTTTAAGTTATGTACCCAGTAGGTCAATCAGGTCCTCTGGCACTGGCCTTTTAACTATCACAAAGCCTAGGACCAAGAGGCATGGAGAGGCAGCCTTTAGTTACTATGCCCTCAGCCTCTTGAACAGCCTGCCAGAGAACATGAGGGGGGCCAAAACTGTGGACATATTTAAGAGATCTTAAAACATATTTTTAGCTTTGCTTTTCATAAGGGTGCTTTTTAGTTATTCAGTTCGTGTTCTCTCTCATGTCTGTTGTGTAGTAAATATTTCAGCTTTTATTTTCAATTTTTTAAATAATAGTTTTTCTGTAAAGCACATCGCGTTGCATTCCATGTCTGAAATGCAATGTATAAATAAAGCATGATTTGATTGCGAGAAACGACAGAAAACAGACAGCTAGCTAGCTAGCTAATTAGTGCGTTAGCTAGCAAGCAATGTAGCTAACTAGCACTGTGCATTAACTATTGGTAACTACTACAGCTAGCTAGCCATTTTACTTAGCTAACTGTTCACATTATTTTTTATAATTTTGGTGATAAGAATGTACAGGATTTCAGTGGGTGTTTCGAGAACTTTATGAGAAGTTTCTTGTTGAGAGACTACTTTAGCTACAGTATTTAGCTAGCCGGTTTCTTTATCTTATACAAATTGACTTACTGTAGCTTCGTTCAAATGAACATGAAGAACAAAATGACAACAAAGAATCAATTAAATTGCACGTTACCTTAAAATATTATATGCTTGGTTAACAGACTGAACGCTTGATTGAAGAAGAGTTTGTGATGATAGCTTCGCTTGATCCTTCAGTCAATTCAGCAGGCTCTTCCTGTTCACCTTGGCCTGACATCTTTCCTGTATTTCTATTGGCTTATAATATTTATTTCAATCACACGATTGGTAGATCCCAATGACAGTCAAACAAATGACCTGACTGTTCAAACCAATAATGTATACACACACTGGATTGCTAAATATATGTATTGGCCCTTGAGAGTGTTTGAAGCAGCCAGTATGCCATATTGGCACTCCCCAGTAGGAGCAGTCCTCCAGAGGAATGAATGGAATTCTGCAGTATTTGAATGAAATGTTTCAAGGACTAAAATACATGTATTTAAGAATTTTTGTTGTTATAGTGCGGGCATTACATTAGTCATCTCTAAAAAATGATACATAAAAAAAATATTTTTATATATATTATTACATGTTTATGTGAAACTCACATAATTTAAAAGAATAATCGTGGCAAAAACGAATGTCGACATTAATAGACATATTTATATGGCTTCCAAAATATTTTTACAACGTGGTGGAGTGATAAAGATGGAAGCACAGTGACTTCAACACAGCGCCCCCTATAGTCATCTAGTGTATATATAAATCATTGGTTCAAACATGCAGTTGAAGTCGGAAGTTTACATACACTTAGGTTGGAGTCATTAAAACTCGTCTTTCAACCACTCCACAAATTTCTGGTTAACAAACTATAGTTTTGGCAAGTAGGTTAGGACATCTACTTGGTGCATGACACAAGTAATTTTTCCAACAATTGTTTACAGACAGATTATTTCACTTATAATTCCCTGTATTACAATTCCAGTTGGTCAGAAGTTTACATACACTGACTGTGCCTTTAAACAGCTTGGAATATTCCAGAAAATGATGTCATAGCTTTAGAAGCTTCTGATAGGCTAATTGACATAATTTGAGTCAATTGGAGTTGTACCTGTGGATGTATTTCAACGCCTACCTTCAAACTCAGTGCCTCTTTGCTTGACATCATGGGAAAATCAAAAGAAATCAGCCAAGACCTCAGACATTTTTTTGTAGACCTCCACAAGTCTGGTTCATCCTTGGGAGCAATTTCCAAACACCTGAAGGTACCACGTTCATCTGTACAGACAATAGTACGCAAGTATAAACACCATGGGACCACGCAGCCGTCATAATGCTCAAGAAGGAGACGCGTTCTGTCTCCTAGAGATGAATGGAGTTTGGTGCGAAAAGTGCAAATCAATCCCAGAAAAACAGCAAAGGACCTTTTGAAGATGCTGGAGGAAACCGGTACAAAAGTTTCTATATCCACAGTAAAACAAGTCCTATATCGACATAACCTGAAACCGCCATAAAAAAAGCCAGACTACGGTTTGCAACTGCACATGGGGACAAAGATCGTACTTTTTGGTGTCCTCTGGTCTGATGAAACAAAAATAGAACTGTTTGGCCATAATGACCATCGTTATGTTCGGAGGAAAAAAGGGGGAGGCTTGCAAGCCGAAGAACTCCATCCCAACCGTGAAGCACGGGGGTGGCAGCATCATGTTGTGGGGGTGCTTTGCTGCAGGAGGAACTGGTGCACTTCACAAAATAGATGGCATCATGAGAAAGGAAAATTGTGGATATATTGAAGCAACATCTCAAGATATCAGTCAGGAAGTTAAAGCTTGGTCGCAAATGGGTCTTCCAAATGGACAATGACCCCAAGCATACTTCCAAAGTAGTGGCAAAATGGCTTAAGGACAACAAAGTCAAGGTATTGGAGTGACCATCACAAAGCCCTGACCTCAATCCTATAGAACATTTGTGGGCAGAGCTGAAAAAGCGTGTGCGAGCAAGGAGGCCTACAAACCTGACTCAGTTACACCAGCTCTGTCAGGAAGAATGGGCCAAAATTCACACAACTTATTGTGGGAAGCTCGTGGAAGGCTACCCGAAACGTTTGACTCAAGTTAAACAATTTAAAGGCAATGCTACAAAATACTAATTGAGTGTATGTAAACTTCTGACCCACTGGGAATGTGATGAAATAAATCGTTCTCTCTATTATTCTGACATGTCACATACTTAAAATAAAGTGGTGATCCTAACTAACCTAAGACAGGGAATTTGTACTAGGATTAAATGTCAGGAATTGTGAAAAACTGAGTTTAAATGTATTTGGCTAAGGTGTATGTAAACTTCCGACTTCAACTGTACATGTAGTTCAAACACATTAAGTAAATTAATGCATTTATAGGGTTGTCAAATGCATTCAAATATGCTCAAACCACACATTTATAATTTAGTAAGTTAAGTTGTCTCACAGGCTTTGAGATAATGGGATATAAAATACTTTGGGAGATCATACTCTCTTTTTTAGCTGAAGATCAAAGAGGTGCACAGAAGACTCAAACAATTGGGAAAAATCAAATTACATTTATTATTGATGCAGTCGTTTCTTTTGATAAGCAAATCTGTTATTCTTTCAGTCTAAAGAAACTTTACAATATAAAGAAACATACAAAGGACATCTTTATTACCTACACAAGACACCTAAGTCCCTAAGACAAGATCTGAACTATCCTACCATGAAATACAAAGCAAACCCAAGAGACAGACTGCTTCATATAGAATACTGCCAAGTCGTCAGAAAGGACAATGAACGATACAGGATAATATTTTTTTCCTTCCCCTTCGACCCCCCCCCCCCCCCCCCCCCCAAATCTTTCTAATGTTACATTATTATATATCACAATATAAGTACAGAGATGGCCAACAATTGTATTACACAGAGGACTGAGAGAGGATCAGTGAGCATCAATCTTTACAACGCTATTTCATCAGGAGTAATAGCAAGGACACAGTTTTCCCCCGTAAGTATTACTTTTATCTAGTCTTTAAATTTAAAATTAGGTTCCTTTAGTATTTTTTCCTTTTAAAAGTTTGTCTTAAATTGATAAAAATCCTTCATATTAAAAACTGTAATATGTGGTCGCATGTTAACGAGACGATGGCCTTTGAGTAGGCAATAACCATTCTTAGAACTAATTTGAGATTATTTCCATTGGCAACAGGGGTCAAGGACAGAGTGAGGAGGCTATAGTTCCAAGAATAAACTGTATCAATGACATCAGACATCCCCTTCACCTCTCTCTGTCCTTACAGCTAAATTAATTGTAGATTGTTTTCACATTTCCTACATGTATACTGACCAGAAACAATAGTGTTTAGGGTGCAGTTACTGCATGTTCACATGTTCAAGTAAATGTACATATTTAATTTTTACCACAATTTTGTTTTAGCCAACTTAAATCAAATGTCAAGCACATCGTCTCTTTATTATGAAAACATGGACAGTTCACTTATAATTTACTTTAAGCTGTATTCATTGGTAGTGACTGACATATCAAAACATGTCAATGATATCAAAATGCATTATACAGTATTTACAAAAAGGAAATTAAAGGAAAGGAGGGCTCAAGAGTGAGGATGGGGCTGTAGGGGGCGGGTGCGGGACAGAGGGCTGTGTGCCAGTCAGTCTGCTAGAGGAACACTGGAGCGAGTCATTCCTCAAGACAACCTACCCAGAAGACGGACCTGTTTAGCTCTGAATCTGTTTAGCTCCGAATCCAAGCTACTCCATACCGGATCTGCCAACACTATAGCAAGGTCACTGGCAAAAGACCAATCACAGACAGAGGCCAGAATGATTTTAAATAAGAACAAAAATATGTAACTTGTTGATAAATTACTTTTTTTCAAAAAAGCACAACACGTCTCCGCTAGAGAGACGAACCCCTTGGATTAATAACCATTTCATATGAAAGTTTGAGGAACAGCCTTAGGCAAAGTATTTCCTTAGGTGTGCAGATTCTATGGGCATTAAAAAAATAATCATCTTAAATACACTTCATAGAAATTCAAACAATATCAAAAAAATAAACTAGAATAAAAGAAATAGTTTGACTCACAATTCAGTCCAACCAGGAACAATTGTCTAATTTCTCAAAGTATGTATTTACTATGTTACTAAGTAAGTATGTACTATGTTCTGTAGAGCACTCCTAATTTGTAGCGGGATAGTGAAGCCCCACCGTGTAGTCACTCCAGTCATTTCACACTCCCATCACCAGTGGTGCTACAGCCACCCCAAACACAGGATCTAACAGCCCATGGACAGGCCTAGACCCACTGAGGGAACTGGTGGATGGGAGCTCTGTGGTGTTAAGGCATCAGCATGCTTCAGTTCGGCTGGCACCTAGTGGAACTCGGCTAGCCGAACCGAACGAGTGTGATCTCATACTATATAACAAAAATACCTTTGCAGCAATAGTAAGGTTTGTCCATTTTGAGACGCTGTAGCCAGTATTCACTTCCTCAAAATAGTAAGAATTCATCTTAGATAACTCAAGAAATCTGTCAATAAGTTTTATGTTTTTGCCGACGAGATCTTAGTCGTGCAATTATACATCTAACTAAGATGTTTGGTGCACTATTTCTCTATTTTTTTTTATTTTTACAAAATGTCATAATATATGCACAAACTCAATCGAACCGTTTCAGCTGGGAAGCATGCGGACGCCTTTTGCCCCTCGCTAAACTATGGTTGCATGTGAGAGGGGTCAGACACCGGATCATAAGGATCTGTGAGGTCAACCCTAACTGGAAGGAAGCAGCTAGAGGTTTGTACACCAAAGACAACATGGAAACCAGTAGCAAGGGGCCTGTATCACGGGATCAGATCAGTAAAATAACATTGAGCCTTGAGTTTGTATGCAGGGTAACAGTGAAATCAATGCAGGAGAAGGAACCACTTTCAGGATTCTCAAGTTGTATATCAAAACAACAAATAAACAAGCACAATACAAGCTCAATATGTTGTATTTACAGGCAAGAGCAAAGCCATAGAAGAGCATAGAGGGTCTAAAAAACCTTTCTCTTTACTGAATAGGAAGGACACTGGTCGCAAGACAGAAACATTATTGTTCCAAGCCACCTGAACTGAAAGTAGAATTAGGAGCAACTGTCCAAATTACATTCGATCAGTCCCTCCTTGCACAGTAACAAGCCTGTAGAAATACATATATTATGACATTACATTTTGGGAGGGGTGCGTGTGACCAGACATGTAGATTGACAGACCAAAAGATAAAGACGTTTCTGAGATCGCCACCATTTTCACATTCAGACGTTTGGGGGAACTCCCATGCTAATAACATGGATATCCATGTGGATGGATGGATGGATGGATGGGAGTTTTAGGAAGGATAATTCTTAGATAAGAGCGATTTCAAACAGCTATCCTTGTATTCCTATCACACCCTGCTTGAGTGTTTACATTTTTCTGCCATTATTTTTTGGTAGTAAAAGACATTGGCCACAAATTCTGCGAAGAACAGAAGACAGAGGTATGCGTAGGGGGTTGAGAAAAATAAAACAAACAAGAAACATCCAATACCTAAAATCATGTAAACAGAAGTGTCATTGTGCATTTTTTGAGTGTGTGCTCATTCTGTTGTTGATGTTGTTGAGATACAATGTGCCATTAACAGGAAATCAAAACTACAACATTATAGCAATATCAATTATGAAAATTATAACAATAATATTATTAATAAAATACAAACATGTCATGAAAACTGTTCTTGCCCTAATATATCACCAGTTCAGCTTTTCATTTCAACAAAAGGACACAGGAATTGAATGAGGGTGAGCTTTGAACCTCTCACTCAACTGCTGCATGCAAAAACAACATTTCAATAGAATAAGAATAAAATGATTGAGTAGAGTGGAGCCACCAGCCTTGATGCTGAAAGGCCTGTTGCTGAGGGGAGTTCCTGCAGACAGCCAGACAGACAGAGTCCCTCATTCTCACTGTCCTGGGCCTGTGAGGAAGCCAGGCAGGCAGGAAGAATCACTGAGTTGGTTCTTCCTGTGGCTCTGAGACTGTTTCCTGCCCTGAACCCCCACTTTGCAAACACTGGGATGGGTGGCCTTGATGGGAATCCTGCGATCCAGTGACATCCCAGGGGGCTGCGAAACACAGCATGCCATCCAGGGGGGAGGAGGAGGGAGAGTAGGGGGAGGGAGAAGGGAGGAGAGGAGAGGGCAACGCAAGATGCAGCGGGGTGGGAGGGAAAGGGGGAGAGATAAAAAAGAAATAAAATAAAATAAAATAAAAAAGAAAATCACACACTCATCGTCATGTTGGGTGAATACTGCAAAGAGAGAAGAAGGGAAGGGGGGAAATAGATGAGCCAATGCTAGATTACAGTGTTTATATGATGCTACAAAATTCAAGATGCAAGCAATAAGAAACTCCACTCAATGTAATTATGATTCTGTCAATGTATAAGTTTGTTATCATGCATAACAAGTTTATATAAGACAGCCAGGTAAGAATTATACATATTTTCTATGTTGACATTATAAAACAAATCTAATTTCGACAAAGTAAGGTAAAGCCTGAAGGGAAAGTGTTTAGGATAAAGGAATCAAGTCAGCAGTGAGATGAGAATTTCCTCACAGAAGCACGCTTCCTGATGGTTGCGGGTTAGTGAAGAGAAGGACTGTAGTGCTGTAAAGTACTCACACTTTCACTTTGGAATGGGTTTAAAAAGTTCCCTGCCATCTCCCCATCATCCCGCGGAGTTCCCGGAGGGTTGTTCATGACTGCCATGTTGTTGGGAGAATTCTACACCAAGAGGGAAAGAAATCAAGATTTAGGCTTGCCATTTCTAGTGACTGGATGTTTCATTATAAAGTGCCATTATTTAATGAATGCCTGCTTTGGGTCCAAACCAAGTCATCAGTATTAGAAGTGCCTTCGATAAACTTTAGCTGATGGGTCTGCATTGAAATGAATGCAAGTTTATCTGGTGTGGAGTCTTTAAAGTCTCACCTTTGGCAACCCATCCATGTCACCAGAGCCTGAAAACAACAAGAGAGAGAGATTGACATGAGAGAAAAGCTCATCAATATAAAGCTATGATCAACTGCTCCTCTGGCCGGGGATCACAGGTCATATGCTTTAATTAAGCTATTTGTTTCAAATACAGATGAGACCCAACTTCATTGGCTTCGTGTCTCACCTTCCTACAGAATCAATGTGCCTGCTTGCTGCCCATATAATTATGAAAGGAACGATCCCTCTAGTGTCCACAAGGGGGTACAGTCACACTAGGAAAGCGCTACTTCTCAAGGAACTCAGCTACCGGATTTCAACAATTCAAGCCGGATGACCACATTACTATTGTACAGTAATTCTAAATTACTGCCTAATATTTATATAAAAGTTTCAGAAATGTAAATGTTCATGTTTGTCAGAATGATTGAATAAATTCCAGGTAACAGTTTTACGTGCTGCTGACAGATGAGAAGAATATCATCATATTGATCAGCTGATAGGTGCTATTAAAACTCACCTAGCGATCCGTTCATATGGTGTGGCTCCATGCTTCCCATTCCACCCATTGGGCCATCAGGGCCCGGCCCCATTGTGAACTGTAAAAAAAAAAAAACAGAGTTACAACTTAATGATGTTTGTCATTATCATATCAAATTGCATAATCATTGCCTCTCTCATTTGAAAACAGGAACCCCATGAAAAACAAAGAGCCTACTTACATTAGGCCTGTTACCACCAGGGCCAATAGGATTCATCATTGTGTAGATGTTTTCACTGGAATTTGTGGAGTCTGGTGAAAAGGAAACAACAGTTAGTCCAGCCTACAGTATATTTAGGGCTCCCAAGTGGCGCAGCCGTCTAAGGCACTGCATCTCAGTGCTCGAGGCATCACTACAGACATCCTGGTTAGATCACAACCGGCTGTGATTGGGAGTCACATAGGGTGGCGCACAATTGGCCCAGCGTCGTCCGGGTTTGGCCGGTAATAGCCGTCATTGTAAATAAGAATTTGTTCTTAACTGACTTGCCTAGTTAAATAAAGGTTAAATAAAAATAACAAAATAATCATATTTGAGCAGAACTACACAGTACTGTATTGCCTTCTCCCACATGAATGGACAGCCTTGAGATTGAACACTACAAAACCACCAAAACATCACAATGATTCACACCTAAACATGCCGGTTATAATTCATCTACCCAATGTCTAATGTCTCACACTTTTCAAATCTCATGTTCCCATGAACTTGGGGTTAAATCCTGATGACTACAGAGCCAGTGGGAAGTAAACAGGACCAGCACATCATGCTGCTCTCATTGTGTTTCCATCCTGAATAGAATATGAGAATTGAAGTGACCTTGATCCGACATTGTAGTGTGGTCAGAGTAGGAGATAGATGAACATAAAAAAATAAAGGAATAGCAAAATTGTGAAAGAGAGAGGGAAAAAGAGGGAGAGCAAGGGGGAGCCAGCGAAAAAGAGGGCAAGAGAACGGGAGAAGAGAAAAATAAACAGAAAGAGGTAAGGAGTGTGGGATTTGTCGCCTGGTTCTGGTCATGGGTGTAGTATATGCAGCCGTGACTGGGTGTATGTGTGTGTGGGGAAGGGGGGGGGGGGGGGTATTGGCGACTGCAGTGGAAGAACATGTGAGAAGTGCTGTGCACATGTTGCCCAGGCAACACATCACAATAGAGGTGTATGTAAATAATAAATAGTGGACACAAAAAGAAACCTCTCCACATCCCAACAAAAACAGCACATCCACAGGATGTTTGTCCAGAGCGGTGTGTTCTGACAGTACTGTCAACAGGAACATCAGACTGATGCAGCATCGGTGAGAACAACAGATGATTGCAGTTTGGTAGTCTGCCAATTTATACACGTCTGTATGTATGTAGCTATCCACATAACAAGCTAAGATTACTTAAGATAAAAATCATTAGGTAAACAAAGTCACCAAGTGTGACTGACAGCAGAATGGTGAATGAAACAACCAGCTTAAATAGATTGAGGAGTGATATGGAGACATAAGTGTTACGTACCTCCTGGGCTAGGCATGATGGGAGTTCCTGGTGGGCCTCCGCCCCCTGGAGGACCCTGGGAGAAAGATGAGAAGAGAGAGAGATTTAGAGGAAAGATATTTCCAAAACATCTAGACATACAGTGCCTTCAGAATATATTTACACCCTTCAACTTTTTCCAAATTTTGTGGGGTTACAAGGTGAGATTAAAATTAATTTAATTGTGATTTTTTTGTCAATGATCTACACAAAATACAAATATTTATGAAAAATAAAACACTATTATATGTTGATTATTTAAGTATTAAAACCCCTTGAGTCAATACATATTAGAATCACCTTTGACAGTGATTACAGCAGTGAGTCTTACTGGGTACGTCTATGAACTTTGCACACCTGGATTAGAAAATAATTGCACATTCTTCTTTAAAAAAATATTTAAGCTCTGTCAAGTTGGTTGTTGAGCATTGCTAGACAGGCATTTTCAAGTCTTGCCATAGATTTTCAAGCTGATTTAAGTCAAAACTGCAACTAGGCCACTCAGGAACAGTCAATGTTGTCTTGGTAAGCAACTCCAGTGTATATTTGGCCTTGTGTTTTAGGTTATTGTCCTGCTGAAAGGTGAATTTATAAGCTCTATTCAGTTTATTTTTATCCTAAAAAAACTCCCTAGTCCTTGTCAATGACAAGCATACCCAAAACATGATGCTGCCACCACCATGCTTGAAAATATGAAGAGTGGTACTCAGTGATGTGTTGTGTTGGATATGCTCCAAACATTACCCTTTGCATTCAGGACATAAAGTTACTTTCTTTGTCACATTTTTGGCAGTTTTACTTTACTGCCTTATTGCAAACAGGATGCATGTTTTG
Source organism: Salvelinus alpinus (assembly GCF_045679555.1). Taxonomy (NCBI): domain Eukaryota; kingdom Metazoa; phylum Chordata; class Actinopteri; order Salmoniformes; family Salmonidae; genus Salvelinus; species Salvelinus alpinus. Next base: position 20,887,709 of record NC_092091.1, read on the forward strand.
GAATATTTTTATTCTGTACAGGCTTCCTTCTTTTCACCCTATCATTTAGCTTAGTATTGTGGAGTAACTACAATGTTGTTGATCCATCCTCATTTTTCTCCTATCACAGCCAACTGAACTCTGAGCGGTTTCTTTCCTCTCTGGCAACTGAGTTAGGAAGGACACCTGTATTTTTGTAGTGACTGGGTGTATTGATACACCATCCAAAGTATAACTAATAACTTCACCATGGTCAAAGGGATATTCAATGTCATTTCTTTACCCATCTACCAATAGGCACCATTCTTTGCGAGGCATTGGAAAACCGCCCTGGTCTTTGGTTGAATCCGTGTTTGAAATTCACTGCTCGACTGAGGGACCTTACAGATAATTGTATATGTGGGGTACAGAAATTAGGTACAGTAGTCCTTCAAAAATCATGTTAAACATTATTATTGCACACAGTGTGAGTCCATGCAGCTTATTATGTGACTTGTTAAACACATACTTACTCCTGAACTTATTTAGGATTGCCATAACAAAGGGGTACATTTCTGCTTTTCATTTTCTATGAAAAACATAATCCCACATTGACATCATGGGGTATTGTGTGTAGGCCAGTGACACACAATCTCAATTGAAATCGGTTTTAAATTCAGGCTGTAACACAACAAAATGTGGAAAAAGTCAAGGGGTGTGAAAACATTCTCAACGCACTGTATACAGTAGCATGCCAGTCAGATGTCAGCTATGGCTAACAATACTAACCAGTGTTTAGGCTTGAGACTTACCACATAGTTGCCCGGAGATGATGAGGAATAGGCTATCTACAGAAAGAGAATAGAAAGGGGAAACAATCAGTAGACTCATGACTTTCACAACAAAGAAACGCCTCTAAAATCAATGAGGCATTGGAGTGAGTGAGAAGGTGAGTGAGCATCACTTACTGAGTTTGCGTTGGGATTGGGCCAGGGACCTCGACCTCCAGGACCCCTGAGACAGAGAGAGGGAGGAAAAGAGGCTGTGTGAGAGAGGCTCACTGCGGAACAAATTAGAGCTTGTATTTGCTCAAATTGTTATTTGTCAAATATTCTTACATCCTATCAGTGCTATTAATAGCAAATCCAATCGTACTTCAGATATTTGGACCAAAAAATATCATGGTAAGTGGATGGAGGTGATTAAATGCCTTTGGAGAATGACTGTGCTCACATGTTCATCCCTGGCATTCCTGGCCCCATCGAGTTGGGAGGAGGCCTCATTCCACCACCATAGTTCTACACAGAGAGAGGAACACACCGCGTCAACCCTTGGTACTAGTGAGGACAATACATGCCAGGTATCACATTCTCAGTTGTTGTGTTTAAGACAGATGCCTGTTTTTTAATGACTTGATCCTGATCAGAAATGTACGTGTATAATCATAACAGGGGCATGTGTGTCAAAATATGTGGAGTGTGTGTGTGTGTGTGTGTGTGTGTGTGTGTGTGTGTGTGTGTGTGTGTGTGTGTGTGTGTGTGTGTGTGTGTGTGTGTGTGTGTGTGTGTGTGTGTGTGTGTGTGTGTGTGTGTGTGTTGTGATGGCTGCACAGTGGGGGCTTGGCAGGACAGTAGCGTGGAGCAGGACACAGAGTAGCTCCATTCAGAGGTAGAGTTTTGTTCAGCAGATGATTACACTGGTCGAGCAGATGTCGCACAAGCTGCTGAATTGTTGTCTGCCAAAGTTACACAATAGCTGGGAGGGGCAGGGAGAGGCAGGGAGAAGGGGAGGGAGAAGGGCAGAAGGGCAGAGAGAATGGTAGGGAGGGGCAGGGAGAGGCAGGGAGAAGGGCAGGCAGAAGGGCAGGCAGAAGGGCAGGGAGAATGGGAGGGAGGGGCAGGGAGAAGTTGAGGGAGAAGGTGAGGGAGAAGGGCAGGGAGAAGGGCAGAAGGGCAGGGAGAATGGTAGGGAGGGGCAGGGAGAGGCAGGGAGAAGGGCAGGGAGAAGGGCAGGGAGAAGGGGAGGGAGGGGCATGGAGAAGGTGAGGGAGAAGGGCAGGGAGAAGGGCAGAAGGGCATGGGAGAATGGTAGGGAGGGGCAGGGAGAGGCAGGGAGAAGGGCAGGGAGAAGGGCAGGGAGAAGGGCAGCGGGGCACATGACGCTCAAACTGACTTGGTGATTGGAAACTAGACTGTGGATTTATACTTAACAAGGAGAGGGGTGCTACTTGAGGGGTATGATGTCGGGCTCGCTTTGAGACAAAGCAAAATAGCTGGGGGGAAAAAAGTAGCAAGAGCGATTCAGGTATTCCAAAACAACCACAGGTGCTCTTGGAGGGGAATAGTACTAGAAAAGCTTAAGGAGAAATTATAACCACAAATAAATGCTAAATGGCTAAAGAAATCCAAGTCCAGGCACTTGTGTGAGTTTACAAGTTAAAAAGCCTTTAAAGTGTGGGCTACTTCATTATTAAAATACACCAACGTGTTTTCGGCCTTCATCAAGGTGTCTGGACCTGGATTTTGTTATGACACTTAGCAATTACACTACATGACCAAAAGTATGTGGACAGCTGCTCGACAAACATCTCATTCCAAAATAATTGCCATTAATATGGAGTTGGTCCACTCTTTAATGCTATGACTGCCTCCTCCTCTTCTGAGAAGGCTTTCCACTAGATGTTGGAACATTGATGCAGGGACTTGCTTCCATTCAGTCACAAGAGCATTAGTTAGGTCGGGCACTGATGTTGGGCGATTAGGCCTGGCTCACAGTTCCAATTCATCCCAAAGGTGTTGAGGTCAGGGCTCTGTGCACGCCAGTCAAATTCTTCCACACCGATCTTGACAAACCATTTCTGTATGGACCTTGATTTGTGAATGGGGGCATTGTCATGCTGAGACAGGAAAGGACCTTCCCCAAACTGTTGCCACAAAGTTGGAAGCACAGAATCGTCTAGAATGTCACAGCACGCTGGTGCGTTAAGATTTCCCTTCACTGGAATGAAGGGGCCTGGCCCAAACCATGAAAAACAGCCCCGGACCATTATTCCTCCTCCACCAGACTTTACAGTTGGCACTATGCATTCGGGCAGGTAGCGTTCTCTTGGCATCCGCCAAACCCAAATTCGTCCAGATGGTGAAGCGTGATTCATCACTCCAGAGAAGGCGTTTCCACTGCTCTAGAGTCCAATGGCGGCAAGCTTACACCACTCGAGCCAATGCTTGGAATTGCGCATGGTGATCTTAGGCTGTGTGCGGCTGCTCGGCCATGGAAACCCATTTCATGAAGCTCCGGGACAAACAGTTATTGTGCTGACATTATTTCGAGAGGCATTTTGGAAAATGGTAGTGAGTGTTGCAACCTTAGACAGGTGATTTTTACGCACTACGCGCTTCAGCACTCGGCAGTCCCGTTTTTTTAGACCCACCCCTTCGCGGCTGAGCCTTTCTTGCTCCTAAACGTTTCCACTTCACAATAACAGCACTTACAGTTGACCTGGGCAGCTCTAGCAGGGCAGAAATTTGACAAACGGATTTGTTGGAAAAGTGGCATCCTATGACTGTGACACGTTGAAAGTCACTGAGCTCTTCAGTAAGGCCATTCTACTGCAAATATTTGTCTATGGAGATTTCATGTAAAAATAGTGTATTTGTGGTAATACATGTTTCATTGAGTTTTTCCAAATAGAAATACTGTAGGTTGAGACAGACATTAGTGAATGAGTAGCGATGAAAGCAACCTTGTGTGTTCAGTGTGTTATGCTGTAAATGGACATGGGGATCATGGATAGAGGGGTGGAGCAGCAGAGTTTGGGGGAGTGATGGTGTCTGTCTGTACCTGTGGGCCCATGCCACCCATCCCTCTGGGGGGATTCATCCGCATCGGGCCGCCCATGTTTGGATGTCCTGGAGGAGGGATGATCGAGAGGAAGTCCGTCAGCATTGGACAATTTCAGACCAAATACATTCTACAAGCACATATCCCTAAAGCTGCAATATGAGTTATAGATCTGTCATTTTCATTGAAAGCAAGTCTAAGAAGCAGTAGATCTGTTCTATGTGTCCAATTTCTATGCTTCCCGTTCTTAAGTTCCGTTTTTGCGTCTTTTACTTTCGGTTTTGTGCACCAGCTTCAAACAGCTGAAAATAAAACATTTGTGGTTATTGAAAAAATATCTTACAGCGATTTAGATGGTTTTGCTTGTTTTGTCACAGAAACGATTGGAATTTTTGCAACCAGGAAATGGCGGAGTGATTTCTGCATATTGCACCGTTAAAGGGATACTGTGGGATTCTGGAAATTAACCCCTTTTTGGGGGTAGGCACAAAACTACCTTTATACTTCGATACATTTTATCTTCAGACGAGTCCTGTGACACTTGGAGAACCCATTGTGATCGTGAGAATCTCCCCTTTCCACAGTGGGGTCACATTAGTTTTGTAGCCTAAACGCAACTAACAGAAGTTGGCACATCGACGGTACCGACGTCAGACGAGTCCCCTGACACTTGGGGGGGCCGTAGAGCAAAACTGAGAACACCATCGTGAGAGTCTCCTCTTTCCATAGAGTGGTAATGGTTTCTAGGTCAAACTGTTCAGACACTACAGACGTTTTCGTAAGAAGACCGATTTTTGGATGTCTCATGGTCTGACAAACACCACTCTAGCTCTGCTGCCTTTTATAGCTCTGCCACCTTGTTTTGTCATTTAGATTGATGCAGTGGTGCGTCAATCGACTCTAGGGGGTTAAAGTGTTTTTCTACCCAGAGGCAAATGAATATGCAGTACATACCCCTTTCTATCACGAAAGCAATGATGTCCGATGTTAAGAAAAATAGTGTTCGTTGTGGCAGTTTCACCAAGTACTGATTCCAGCTTTAACCTAATAGATATTACATGTTACAAAATGAATAGAAGTGTGAGGTGTTTACCCTGTGGTCTGGTGGGGTCCAGGCTGTTTGGCAGGAGAGGCTGTGACCCTGGGACTCCCACAGGGGGCTGAGAGACAAAGGGTAAGAGAGAGAGGAACATTAGCACAGAGCATTCAACTCCCTGAAAATGTACTACTCACATGTAAAACACATACTTCTAGTAGAGGTCACCTTTTGGGGGGGGGGGGTACTTTACCTGATTTGGCATGCGGAGTGAGGGGCGAGGTCCACCTGGGTACCTTGGAGACATGAAAGGCTGTGGGGAGGAGGACAGATGTTAACGTTAGTCTTATCCATCATGTTACTGTATGACTTTCCGCTGTCAGCAGGGGGAACCATTGTGCTGGAGAAAATGAGCTTTGTTTGCATTCTACACAAGGCAAAGGTTGTGTCTGAACAATAGTCTGAACAACAGTCTGAACAACAGTCTGAACAATAGTCCTCAGATGCTGAAGACTAATAGAACAGAATAGAACAGGGGAAATAAAGAGGGAAGATAAAGAGAGAGGGGGAAGAGATGGAGAGAGAGAAAGGTGGAGTAGAGGATGGGCGTGGGTGATGTCAGCATGTTGAATGAGGGAACAGTAGAGGATGAGGGATGAGGATGGGAGGGTGTGTGCAGGGGGGTAGTGGAAGAATGCACACCTATATCGGTTTTTACACACGCACACACCCCCACACACACAAACACAACTGACTGTATTGATAAATTGTCCAACAAAGCTACCAGACAACATTTTGACAGTGTGATACAACCACAGAAAATATCTCAGTGTATCTAAAGGCGTCAACATGCTTCAGTTCGGCTGGCGCCTAGCCGAGTTGTGCTCGCATGCTCCTTTAAAAAGACCTTCGCTTGAAGAACAAGAAAAAAGCAGCAATAGTACTGTTTGTCCATTTTAAGACACCGTAGCCTGTATACCCTTCCACAAAAAAAGATAATTCAAGAAATCTGTCATTAATTTTGACGTTTTTGCCAAGGAGATCTTAGTCGCTCAATTTTACATCTAAATAAGGTGTTTGGTTCAATATATCTCAAGTGAAAAAATATGCAGGAGTACAAGTCGTTGCTGAATGACAACAGGCACTTCATTCAAGAATTCCTACTGTTGAACAATGGCCGATGAGGGGGCGTAGACTTTGGCTACTGACTTCAGCTTGCCTCAATAAAAAATCCAAGACGTCACAAAATGTTGTCATAATATATGCACGAACTGTTCCGAACTGTTTAGGCTGAGAAGTATTGCGGACGCCTTAACAAAAAAAAAGTTTTATAAAAAAAATATCAAGGGAAAACAAAATGTAATTTATCAAGGGAAAACAAAATATAATAATCATTAAGAGCGCAACTAACCAGTGTTATTGACAATGACATAACACACAAATTATCATGCTATGAGAGATGTGTACAGTCAGGCGAAACATGACGCCATGACAACACAGAAACAGGCTTTCAGAGCCAAATAAACGCAAGGTACTAGTTGGTCCAAGTGAGACGAGGCCAGCTGGAGGACAGGTTAAGTAATGACCAGGCCCTGGAGGGAAAGAATGCCATTTCCCCTATCTCTCTCCCTCTATCCCTTCCCCTTCTCCCTCTATCTAGCTGTCCTTAATTCTCTCTCCCCCCTCTCCCCTCTCTCTCCCCCTCTCTGTCCCCCTCTGCTTTTGTCTAAGCCAAGTTGTGGTGAGTTTGTATGCGAGCGCTCCACAGTGCAATATTAATGGGATATTAATGGGATATTGATGGGATATGGGATAGTGAGTGCCGGGGTCAGGGAGAGGAGAGAGCATGCCTGCTCTGCTCAGCCTGGCCAGATGCACCTCCACTCCTCCTCTATTCTCTACAGCTGGGCCAACACAGCTGAATTATTTATCCGATCTACAGCGTCATGGCCACTGTCTGTCCACAACTAGAGAGCAGGGCTGTTTGTATGGACATATGTTTTGGGGGCTGGGAGGTGGGTAGGGAGTGTGGGTGAGAGACAAAAAGAGACAGATAAGGTGAGTGAGTGCAAAAGAGGAAGAGACCGAGGGAGACAGATGCCTCTCAGTGTGAGTGGACAGGCAGAGAGGAAGAGACCGAGGGAGACAGAAGCCTCTCAGTGTGAAGTGGACAGGCAGAGAGGAAGAGAACAAGGGAGACAGAGGCCTCTCAGTGTGAAGTGGACAGGCAGAGAGGAAGAGACCAAGGGAGACAGAGGCCTCTCAGTGTGAAGTGGACAGTAGGGAGTGAGATGTGAAAGAGGGAGTGGCTGCCTATGCAGCAAGAGGTGAGAGAGAGGGGGCAAAGTGTGTGTGAGAGAGAAGGGTGTGTGTGAGTGTATCTTACCTGGCCATGAGGTCCCATCATGGGGTTGTTGGGGTTGTGTGGGGGTGGCTGTGCGTGGGGTGACGGCTGGGAGCCGGGAGGTCCCTTTAAGAGAGAAAAGAGAGGGAGATGGGTGACACAGTGAGGCTCGGAGGGCCTTAAATATAATTAATGTAATTAATGTCTTAGCAACACAGTCATACTTAAGTAATTCCCAACTGACAGTATAGAAAAGGAAATCTTACCACATACAGTAGCTATGTACGTAAATACATTACATAAAACATCTAACCTCAGAAATATTTATACCTAGATAACCCATTAATAAGAAACCACCTCCAAGCCAGGACCTGTTCTCACTTGAACACACAGTATGTAAACCCAGTCATACAGAGGAGACCACACACGTTCACAGTCATGTGTTGTTTTATCAGCCAGTCTTTCAGAGCCTCCATGACGCCTGAAGTTCTCAGGTAACCATGCAGTAGCAGCAGACCCCCCCCCACACACACACACACCACGTGCACACCAGTCACGCATGCATACACACCCTGCTGCACTGCTGAAGCCTTCAGGTAATGTAGCAGACTGGTAATCCCCTAATCCTGCCATTTCAAATCTGCAACACCAGACACACACCTGTATGAGCACTAACCACACACACACACACACACACACACACACACACACACACACACACACACACACACACACACACCTATTTCAACTGAATGTCTGCCCACGGGAGCAGAGAGACACTGATCTGTCTAACACACTACACATGTCTGCACCTGACCAGGAGACAATCCTTCTATTTAACACATCTCACTAGAAGATCCAACCTGTCTGATGAAACCTAATTCCTACTAAATCAAACAAACTATCTTCAGTTCCGACAGACCAAGCAGCAGCAGACACCAGCAGTATCTCCCCTTCTCCTGCTCAACCACCCTGAGAAGCCCTGGCACTGGGGAGAATGGTGGTGCGCTGACAGAGGGGAGAGCAGTGAAACCAAATGTACAAAAATTGAGCTTGAGGAGAATGAAAATAAATAAAACCTCAACTCTAATGCATTCAACTACTTTTTTTTAACAGTACAACAATGCTTCAGCCATAGGAGGCAAGCAGCAAGTCAACCAATGCTGACTTAGAGGTGTACAGTGTTAGAGGTATATGTACCCACTAAGTCACCATCGTCCTCATCGGCCACCTCATGTACAGGCCTCTCCATGTGAGTGCCGTGTTGATAAGGCACATAGCTGTGGACTTATGAGGAGCTCTTGTGATTAAGTGTTTCCAGCGAGAGTTTAACATTAGGTTTTTACAAGTGTGTGTTGTGTATAAAACCCACTTACTATAGCAGCCTAATGCTTTCATTTACAATTCTAAACTAGAGAAGAGAAAAATATGACATTTTTTAACAGTAACAAATATGACTGCAGCCATAGAGATCTGGATCTGAGTAAGTGTTATGAAAAAGACAGATGTTACAAGTCATGATAGTAGACTAGGTGAAAAATCTGTCGATATACCGTTAAACAAGACAATTAACCCTAACTGCACCTGTAAGTCGCTCTAGATAAGAGTGTCTGCTAAATGACTCAAATGTCAAATGTAAATAGTAGCATTGCGGCAATGACTGAGCATAGGGCCGAGGTAGCTAGCAGCTTTTGGGGTGGTGGTTAACACCAGCTGCACTACCTGGCCTCTCAGCAGTTTAAAGTGGGGGTCTGGCTCTGTAGCGGTGGACTGTGTGTGGGTGTCTGTACGAGTGCGTCTGTACGAGGGAAGAAGGGGGTGGGGGGGTGGGGGTTAAATTAAGCAATTAATAAAATCCTTTTCTACACAGCTAAGGAGATAACAGCTTGGCAGCGTACCACAAACCCATCAACAAAAGCTACCCAACGTACTCCCAGACTCACCCTCCCCAGATCTGCTTTAGGAACAACACAACAACTCTGCTGCTTTCCCTGAAGAGGCAGTAACTGAACACAGATTGGATGGCACAGATTGCAATACTGAGCCAGTCATGTGTATGCATATACAGTACTTCTCCATCACCAATAGAGGGCAGTGCAGATCTACCATAGACAGGCCCGAACACAAAAGGCAAACTGAAACGCAACAAACAAAGCCTGGTTGAACAACAGCACAATGCACACTCATTGTTATTCCTTTCTACATTCCAGCAGCAGTGCTACAGGCTCATGGTATGGCATGGCAACCTGTCAGCTCAGTGGGGTAAGACTGCCATGAGGGTTTGCTCCTCGAGGAGACTGAAGTATAGTGTGCTGATTTAGCGTGTTACTTTAGCGTGTTACTATGGTATGGTCACTGCCGTGTATCTATGATTCCTGCCACAGTGATCAGGAATGTCAGTCTTCGTTTCAGTGGCAGACCTGGAATAGGCTCTGCAATGGTTGAACATAAACTAGAAACCTGAATCAACAGCTCAAGAGTCTTCGTCATTAGAATCCAAACCAGGTTAAGTTGAACCACTCGTACGATATGCTACTGCCAGACTAGGCTACAGACAGACAGTTGACAGCGTGAACAACAGACTGGGACTGGAGAGAGAGAAAGAGTTGGCCCAGGAATGCCAATACTCCCTCTCCAGTGGTCCTATTCACATATCACTTCTACCAGGCATTCTCAAACTTTAACCCATAAGATCCAGTCTAACATTCTACCATAGAGACCAAGACATGTTCAAACACAATGGGTAGTCCATCAACCCAACAGAGTTCAAATCAAATCATATAAAATATTATTAAAATCACATGCTTCGTAAACAACAGGTGTAGACTAACAGTGAAATGCTTACTGGATGGCAGGGAACTCGACCCCAGTGATGTACTGGGCCGTACGCACTACTCTCTGTAGCGCCTTGCAGTCGGATGCCGAACAGTAGCCATACCAAGTTGTGAAGCAACCAGTCAAGATGCTCTTAATGGTGCAGCTGTATAACTTTTTGAGGATCGGAGGGCCCATGCCAAATCTTTGCATCCTCCGGAGGGGGAAGAGGCGTTGTCATGCCCTCTTCACGACTGTCTTGTGTGTGTGTGGACCATAATAGATCCAGAGTGATATGGACACAAAAGCTCTCGACCCGTTCCACTACAGCCCTGTTGATGTGAATGGCGGCGTGCTCGGCCCTCCGTTTCCTGTTGTCCACGATCAGCTCCTAGTCATGTGTGAACAGGGAGTACAGCAGGGGACTAAGCATGCACCTCTGAGGGGCCCCCGTGTTGAGGGAAAGGGGGATACCTAGTCAGTTGTACAACTGAATGCATTCAACCGAAATGTGTCTTCCGCATTTAACCCAACCCCTCTGAATCAGGTCAGCGTGGCAGATGTGTTGTTGCCTACCCTCACCACATGGGGGAGGCCCGTCAGGAAGTCCAGGATCCAGTTGCAGAGGGAGGTGTTTAATCACAGGGTCCTTAGCTTAGTGATGAGCCTGGAGGGCACTACGGTGTTGAAAGCTGAGCTGTTGTCAGTGAACAGCATTCTCACATTGGTGTTCCTCTTGTCCAGGTGGGAAAGGGCAGAGTGGAGTGCAATAGTGGTTGCGTCATCTGTGGATGATTCTCTGATTCTCTAGAAGAGAGTAGCTACTACACCCAAGCTAGACATTATCACCCATCAGTACCTTGACTCACCTGACCAACAAACTCAGCCCCAGGTGACATAACTACAATACGCACCAACGGTGATCCAATTTTAGATGACAGTTAGCTAGCTGTCTCTTTGACTATGGAGAGCCATTCCTGTAACAGTGCATATACTGTAGATTAGAAACCATCTCTGTTCTATTTATGACCACGGTTTACGACTTTAAGAGTATGGTTTGAAATAACAATGGGTTGACATAGGAGCGGCAGGTAGCCTAGCAGTTACGAGCGTTGGGCCAGTAACCGAAAAGTCGCTTGTTCCAATACCTGAGCCGACTACGTGAAAAATCTGTTGTGCCCTTGAGCGAAGCACTTAACACTAATTGCTCTGGATACTTTTGGGGCTTTCGAGTGGCGCAGTGGTCTAAGCCACTGCATCTCAGTGTTAGAGGCATCACTACAGACCCTGGTTCGATTCCAGCTCTGATTGGTCGTGATTGGGAGTCCCATAGGTCATCTGGGTTAGGGTTTGGCCGGGGTAGGCCGTCATTGTAAATAATAAAACTGACTTGCCTAGTTAAATAAAGGTTAAATATATATATTTTTTTTTAATGCAATAATAATGTTTTCTGCTAACCTCACTGGGGTAGCCTGCTGTTACTGTGTGCCAGCAGTCTCTAGTCCTCCACTCTCCTGGTGTGCGTTGGGCCTGCCCTTCCCAGTGGAGTTTTGCCGTGAGGATTATTAAGCGGGCCGACCCCTGCTATATCAGGGAGAATCGCAGATCCGGGCCAGATGCCAACACACAGGCTTTGTGGTCCTCCTTCCCCAAACTCTCCCTCCTTCCTTCCTTCCCTTCCTCCCTCCACTCCTCCCTCTCCGCTGCAGGAGCCTGATGTGAGCCCTGGCCTATGAGGTACAGATTAGGGGAGTCTCTCGGGGCTTCTCCCAGGGCTACCCCATCAGTGCGGGGGTCACCTATGTTAATTACCCCTCTCCTCTGAATTTGGGAGGGATGCTGGAAAACACACCACTCGCTACTATTGTACA